>NC_064286.1:6124852-6142877 GCF_019186545.1 Solanum stenotomum
CGAAAAGGTGACTCTTTGGTCTTGCTAAGTCATAGTATCACACGCAATCACCCCACTCATTGTTGCTTGTAAGGTAATAGACTTTCTCTTCACTTTGAATTTCGATTCATAGGTTGAATTTAGAGGGTCGGGAGTGGGTCTTGACCTTGGGTAATTGTTAGATGAAATTGCATGATAATCTTGAATAGTACAATGCCCTTGGAACGATAGATAGTGATTGTATAGCATTAATTGTAATGTGTGTTTATGTGATCGTAAATACTATATGCTAGTTTCGACTTAGGGTTCCACATCTAGTCTAAATTGTTGGGTATAATAATCGGTCGGAATCTTAAGAATGACGAACTAGCATATTTTGAATGTGTATATACATGATTAGGTTATGTTAATGTTGAAACCAAAAGCCAAAAATGTATGATACCTGGCACTGATGGCTTCCACGATACCCCGTCTACGGACCGTAGATCCATCTACGGATCGTAGATGGGGTTCGTCATTAGAGGCACCTTCAAATTGTCACCAAGTGTAAAACCACGGAGGTGGACCACGGTCCGTAGATCCATCTACGGACCGTTCTGCACTTCCGGGGTTTCCATCTGCGACCTACATTTCCGACCCCATGATCCACGGAAGATATCCACGAACCGTAAATCAGTCTACGGACCGTAGGTCTCCTCCGTGGATGACTTCTGTAGCATCTGTCATATTTTTTTTGTGGACTTAGTTTAGGGTCGTTACCAACTCTAAATAAGTTCTTGTGCTGCATATGGTTAGTTTTGGCACTAATGGCGTTCCTGCAGGTACGATGGCACCCAAGAAGATGGTCACCTGCTCGAAACGGGGCAAGTCCAAATCGGTTGCCCCTAGCTTCCGGTTGATTGATGAGGACACCGAGAACGACTCTGACCCCGCATATGTGCCTCTCAACCCTAAGGCCTCTCGCGCAGCACCCAGGAGCACCCCCCGGAAGGTGATCCCCAACGTAGTCACTGTCTCCCAGTCTGATGAGGAACACACACTGATCGGGTCACCAACTGGGGCTGCTTCTAGTTCGGAGGGACCTATGTTCGGATCCGAGTCTACCCATGCCTCAGGCTCCCAGTCTGCCCACTCTTAACAACCAGAGTCTGTCCATGCTACAAGTTCCAACGCCAAATCGTCCACAGGGTCTGGAGAGAATGACCAATCAACCTCGTCTGATGAGGCAACTAGTTCAGAGGCCATTCCTGCACCAAGGAATGATGAACCCGCTCCGGTAGCAGGGGAGCTGAATAGGTGGTGTGTCGAGGGTCAATGGAAAATCTATCGGGATGCAAAGATGGTGAATGACAAACAAAAAATGGCCCGATTAATTCAAGAGGAGTGCAGAGTCCTCACGGGGAGCTTGCATACTGCGCCAGATATTCACCGGTTGTTCAAACTTCACAAGTGTGACTGGATGGCTCGAGACCCAGGGACGTATAGCGAGGAGATTGTCCGGGAGTTCTATGCTTCCTATGCTGCCACTCTCCGCGGGTCCATTTCCAAGCGGTCAAAGCCACTAGCTCAGGCCCCGCTCACTTCCACCTTGGTTCGAGGGTGTCCGGTGGACATATCACCCGTCACCATTAGCCGTTTTCTCTATAGTCCTACCACGGGCCACTCTTGGTCTCCTAACACGTTAGAATTTGATTACCGCTGGGACATCGTGCGGAGTGACAATTTCCAGATAAATGCTGAGCAGCGAGAGGCTGTGATACTATGGCTGGCCAGGTACATTGCTGCAGATGGCGAGCGAGCAGAATGGGTCGTTGCTCCACGGTTGGGCATCCGGAAGGCCACATTGAACTTCGTAGCAAAATTTTTCTGGCTGTTGGTACGCAACAGAGTGTCGCCCACGAAAGCTGACAATCAGGTCACTTGGGACAGAGCGGTGATGGTTGCTGCATTGGTGGAGGAAGTAGAGATCGACTTTGCCCGAATGCTGCTGGCAGAGATCCACGAGAGAGCTTTCAGGACCTCCACTACTTACCCTTTCCCCTGTCTGATATTTCACTTGTGCAGGGACTCTGGAGTGCCGATCTGACATTGTGACAGGCTAGTCCACCCTACAGGGGCATTGGACATCGGCCTTATTCGGGATGACGCGAATATGGCAGCACCTCGCAGAGAGCCCTAGATTGAGGTACCCCTCCGGGCTCCGATCTTGCAGACAGTGTGGGGCAGGCACAGGGCGGTGACCCCATTATCCCAGACCACACCGACACTGTCCCAGGCTCCTCTTCTCAGGCAGCTAGTGTTGCTCCTAGTTCTTCCCGGTCCATACCACAGTTAGGAGCGACGGTTGTCCCGATGGCCAGAGTACAAAAGTTAGAGGCGCAGATGGCTACACTGTTGCATCACATCCAGCCTTGGATGCAAAAGTCGATTGCCGAGTCCGAGGCTAGATTGGAGCGCAGGATGGAGGGGATGATGGACCGTAAGGTCCTGGCGGTTAATAAGCGGCTTAACGCCTTTGCGTTGCGAGTCCTCGAGCGATCAGTCCCGGCTACAGACTTATCTGTTTTGCAGGCTGACATAGCCAGCCTCCGGACTGATATTGATGTTATTCATGCTGCACCTTCAGTGGAGACTCAGGCTGCCCCTACTGCGTTGGCTGATGATACAGTGCTAGATGTTTTATTCAGTGGCATCACCGAGGAGGGTCCTGCACCGACACATGCCAAGGGCAAGCGGCACCGCTCTCATCGCACGGAGGAAGAGAAAGCTCAGAAAAGACAGCGTCGGCAAGAGAAGGAGGCTAGGAGGGCTTCGATCGCAGACAAAGAGTTGCGCCAGCAGAGGGTGCATGAGAGAGCTGCAAGGGCATCGAGCTCTGCCCCAGTTGCAGAGGATCAGCCCATTTTGAGAGGCGTTTCGAGCACCACTGATGGTGCAGAGCATTTGATAGAGAGCACTACTGAGGGTGCTAGGATTGCTGAGGTGGGCACTACTGATGGTGCCCTCACTGATGTTCCAGAGGGCTCCGGGAAACCGATTCCCCCTGCTTGTTGATGATTCGCCGGCGCTTTGCGCCACAGGTTTGCTTCACTCAAATCCATTCACTTTTACTGTCTATGTATGCATTGTGGACAATTGCATCTATTTTTGTTAGAGGTGGGGTAAATGGATCGTGAGTGATAGGGTGAAGCCTGAGTAACTCAACTCATGAATCCTTTCTTGGGGTTTTCTTGCCTGTGTTCTTTTACCCCAAGAGACTGTTTAATTTTTGTTGAACCGGCATGTCTTAGGATTGTGTGTGTAGAAGCATGATACAGAACGAAGCATGATGGCTTAGGAAAAATGATACCCGTCAGATTTTGGGTTGTATGCTAGAAGTAGGCTACGAGTTGTTGATTATGTTGGCTCTGAGTATGACATAGTAACAATCGACCTGATTGCATGATTAAACCTGAAACTTGAACTGGGTAATCTGATAATCTGATAATGAAACTTATGCCAAGAGTGGGTGAGAATCATTGACTGTTCAAACAGTTTTGTGCAAAACTAGAACTTGCCCGGTTAGTCCTGCTAAGACAATTCAATCTAGAGGATAGGAAGTGATCATAGGCCGTTGTTCTGAAAAATCCATAAATTGCCTAGAAGGATTCAACCAAATGAAATAAATGTTCCCTTTGATCCCACTTTGAGCCTAAAAATAAACCATTTCTTTCTAAAACCCCGAACTCACTTTCCCATAATCTATTATGTTGGCCCCGGTCCCTCCTTGGACATGTGCACTTTGACTTAGGCCAAAAGCCTAAGTTGAGGGTGGCTAATGTAAAAAGTAACTTCAATCTTGGCCCTGACTTGACATCGGGTATTGTGAACTTCAACTAACGGAAGATGCATAAGTTGAGGGTGGCTATGAAAGAGGAAACTGAAAGAAAAATGGGGATGAAAAGAGTGAAAAAAAAAATTGGGGGAAACGTAAGGAAAGGATGTGAATTATTCAAAGAGAAAGGAGCAATTAAATAAAAAGAAATTGAGCTACAAAGTTTAAAGTCACTTCCGTGGTTGAAGAAAATCAAGGGAAAGCGGTAAAGCAATAATATGACAAAAATAGGGCAAAAAGAGGTTAAAAGCCTAGTGTAATGACAAGGAGGGCAGAAAGTCACTAAACAGTACCCAAATGTACCACACCTGACCCTGAGCCTACGTTACAAGCCAATAAAGTCCTATAGTGATCCTGGAGTCTAGTTTGAAGAGTCTGAGCAGTGAAAATAAGGGCAAGCTTATGGCAGTAAGCACGAACTGTATTTGAAATTACTTCTGAGCGTGAGTGTTGAATAAATCCTTGTACCATGAATGAAATCAAATTTTTGCTAAAAGAGGATTTCGTTTGAAGTAAGGGCACTAGTTCCATTGTTGGAAAGTTGGTATCTGGGTGACAGTGAGAAGGTGTCTGTTGTGTGTCAGTTGGTTGGTCTGTGTCATGATGGGATCCACATGAGTTGGCTTATCGAGTCTAAGAACACGAATGTGCACCCGAACAATGAGGAGGTAGAGAGCCATGTGATTGCTTGAGTAGAAATGCTTGCTTCTATACAAGTGTCGTTTAGAGTTCTAGTGCGTCGCTTGAGGACAAACAACGAATTTAAGTTGAGGGTGTTGATATACCGTGAGTTTACGGTATTTCTAATACATTTCACTTACAAGTTGTGTGTGTCTAGGGCCTTTTTATATTGGTTTTTATGTATTTTATCATGTTTTGCAGGAAAGGTGTTCAGGCGCGGAAGTTTAGAGACAGCTGAAGGAAATGCAGAAAAAGGCATCCACGGAGGTCATCTACGGACCGTAGGTCAATTCACGGTCCGTAGGTGATGACCGTAGATCAGCAGGAATGTGTTGAGGACAAATCAGGGAAATCTGACCAAGTGTGGAACCACGGTGCCCATTGACGGTCCGTAGATTGATCTACGGACCGTACTGTTGATCCGTAGAGTGAGACTGCGAGGGTTCCAGTACCTGATTTTTGAAGATGCTAAGTATGGAGCTACGGAAGGGATTGACGGACCGTAGGTCGATCTACGGTCCGTGCTGCTGGTCCGTCGTTTGCTTCAGAGAAGCTGATTGTTGGATGCTGAAATATTTTCTAAGTCCCGAGTGACGGAAGGGACTTACGGACCGTAGATCAATCGACGGTCCGTAAGTCAGTCTCGTGGATCGAAGACGCGTACCTGAACAAAACTTTCCTTAATTTGTTTCCTTTTTTATTTAGGATTTGTTTTCTATAAATAGGACATGTAAACCTCGTTTTTGGGGGTTAGACACTATTATTCTATTTTTGCTTTGTAACTTTGGAGATTAATTTGCAACCCTAGCAATTATTGATTTCCCAAGTTCGTTTTGAAGATTTTGGCTTTGCAATTCAAGTTAATTTTCTGGGTTTATTATTCTCTTTACGTAAGTTCATGATTTCTCCATCTACAATTATGAATTGTGTTCTTGCTAATATGAGTAACTAAATCCACAACTAGGGTTGTGGGAACCATGATCGATTAACAAAGTATGAATAGTAAATAAGCAATTCTTGACTAGTATTTTGCATGCATTGATAATTCTTTCGTTTAGAAGTCTTTTTAACGGTGGCCAACGTTAGAACTCGCCTTGTTACTACTTGCCGGACCAAGGAGGTAATTAACAAGAAAAGAATTATCAACATAGATTTAGTGTGATACTATCTAATAGGCTAGTGTCGATTGGTGCGAAGTAATAACTAAGCCAAACATCGATTATGATGTCTAATATGAGGTAAAGGTAAGGGTTAGTAAATTATACACACGTAGCCGGACCAAGGTGCGGGGTGAAATTCTCTAGATGCCGGACCAAGGATTTAGAGATACCTAACTTATCACTTTGCATGTAATACACTAGAAAAAGATTGCTATTACTAGGATTACTGCGTTATGAGATTATGGGGAACACGTATACCCTAGTTATTTCTCTTATCTTGATAACAACCAAAGTTGAGTTTAATTATTGACTACTTATTAAGTTCTTACTATTTGTTTCACACAAGCAAAACCCCTTTTTTATTACCTTTTTCTGGAAATAATTTGACTAATCGAATATAATTGTTGGTTAAAAGTAAAGTCTAAACCATTTTCCTCGTGGGATCGATCTCAACCTACAAGTTGGGTTCTTTACTTGATAACGATCGCTTATGCTTCTGAAAGGAGGTGTAATTTGAGCGTATCAGATGACGTGGCAAAAAAAGAAAAGAATTTTTTTTAAAAGCGCATTAAGTTATTTTTTTAAAAGTAATGGTCCCACTTTATATATATAATGAAAAAAAAAAGAAACCCACCCACCCCATTCTTCTTGTTCTTCAAACCCCCCACCTGCTTTCTCAAACCCCACCTACCCCTCTTCCTGCTTGTCTTTTCTTCCTCAAACTCCCCACCACCCCATCCTCTTTCTCCTTCTTCATCATTTATCCTTTTTTTTTTAACCCTAAAATAATTTTTTTAATCCCAATTATCCATCCCTTCAAAATTAAGCTTTCCAGCATTTATGCCATGAAGAAGATGAACAACCTGACAATATGCCATAAAGAAGATGAAATCTGCCTTTACGTGAGCAAATTCACAATCAATTACATCTTTTGGTAGATTTGTTTTGTGTTAATCCCAAGCTCCTCCAGCAATGATAGCTCGCCTTCAAAATCCGGTGAGCCGCCGCCGCCGATGGTGGTGGACCTGAATTGCAGAGTGAAAGCAACAACAAATCCTACATCGAAGGACATGAAAGGTATCTTAGGATTCTACGACTTCAGTGGTTGAAACAACGCCGTTGGAAGCAATGTTGCCATGAATCTGGAGTTTTGCCGGATAGAAAAATTCATTGATGGGACGTTAAATTCCTTCGCCATTGATCGGAGATCTAGAAATTATTTATTGTGATGAAATTCAAATCAAATTAAGTGAATATTTTGAACTATTTTTGTTCCAATAGTGGTTGCAGATCTAGATATGTAAAATTTAGGGGTTTCTTCGAGAGAACTTGAAATCGGATGGAGCGAACTCGAAGGATATACAAAGGAGCTTGATTTGTTGAGCAATGGATATAATTGGAAGCTTTAAGGTCAACAATGGAGAGAATTGGATGTTGAAGCGGACGTCTCTTTGAAGCTAAGGCAGCAAGGGAAGTGAAAGGATTAAAATAAATTGATTAAAAATAATTAATTTTTGATAAAATAAATTAAATAGGGCAAATATTTGAGATCATGCCACGTGTCTTTCCGTTTGATCTAAGGATATATATGACCTAAAAGTATGATGGTAAGGGTATATACAACCTTAAAATATAACGGAAGATATATACATACCATTTTTGAAAATTCGAGGGTATATTTGACCTTTTTCCCTTCTTAAACTAATTAAGAATTAAAGATTAACTAGTATTTAAATATTCTGAAAAGGAAAGAAAGAAATGAATTTAAAAAATCAAAAATCAAATTTTAGAGAATTTCCAATGTGGCTCTGATGTGGTGCTTATGTGGATCTAATGTGTCAATGATGTGGCGCGTGTGTAATACACTTGCCAACTTGAGACTGATATTATATTTTTAGGGTGATATTAATTCACTTCAAATATGTTAAGGGGGGTAAATAATTACCCGTAAAGTTTAAGTACTAAAGTAAGTTTTCGTGCCAAGTTCAGGGGTTTTTTTTATGTATTTTCCCTTTAAAAAAAGAGAATAATCTATGATTTATTTAAAGTCATGTTTGGCTATTTTTTAAATGAAACACTATCCATGAATAAAGTATAGGAATGTAAATAACATGTCCAAACAAGGAAAAGAACTAATGAAATGTACATTCATCAATATTAATAGTATATGTTATTTTTTGTATGAATTATTTGTATTGAATATGAAATTTAAGATATTACCTAAGTTTTACCATAAATATATCATGTTGAAATAAAATATTAAGGTCAAGTTGAAGATTGCATCTTAGACAGAAAATATCGCATTCAAGATCTTAAATTTGATTAGTTTAGTACACTAATATAAAAAATTAAGAAAAGTTGCTCTAAAATAATATAATCGGTTGAATACTACAATTAATCAAAATATATATAATTTTTTTTTGTTGGTATAAATCAAGACTTAGGAAGTAGTTTATATATTAATAAGCATAAAGTGAGTGAAAAATATGAAACACGTTGAAGATAATGCAAGTTGCAAATGAAGATAATTAACAATTAATTCAACGAAAAAGGGTCAAAATTGCCCCCGAATTATATGAAATAGACCATTTGTACCCTTTGTTACATTTTGGGATCAAAAATGCCCCTGCTGTTATCCTAAAAGACCACAAAAATCCTCAAAAGTTAACACCCCAAATTTTTGTTGACGTGGCAAGCCACGTGGGATTAATCCTTCCACCTAAGCGTTGCCAGCTAGGATTCACTATAAAAGAACTAGACCTTTAGCGGCAACAACAGTCGCCACAAAAGCCCAGAAAATCGTCACTAAAAGTTTTTAACATTAAATTCTAATTTTGTGTTTTTTTCTTCATTGTTTTAAAAAAACCAAATATGATATCGATTAAGTAGGAGTTTGAAGACACTATATGTTTTATTTTTATGTCATATGTAAATGTATAAAATGTACAATGATGCATTATATATATATATAGTAGGAGATTTGAATCGAGAAGTAATTTTGATTATTTTTCGTAATAATATTGGATGTTTTTAATATGGATATTGCAAGTTATTTATTTTAGAAAATTAGGTCGCAATCGAAAATTAATTATCATATTTTTTTGTTGAAAAAATAGGTTTTACTAGCGAATGGTTGTTGGAGCCTTAGTCGCCACTAAAAATCACTCATAACCTTTAGTGGCAATATTTTGGGATTTTGTGGCGACTTTGTCGCCACTAAAAGTCAAGTTCTTTTGTAGTGAATCTTAGTTGGCAATGCTTAGGTGGAGGGATTAGTCCCATGTGGCTTGCCACGTCACTAAAAAATTGGGGTGTTAACTCTTGAGGGTATTTGTGGTCTCCTGGGATAACTGCGGGGGTATTTTTGATCCCAAAATGTAATGGAGGGTATAAGTGGTCTATTTCACATAGTTCATGGGCAATTTTGACCCTTTTCTATTAATTCAATCACTTATCTTATTTTTAGGGCGGCTTAAAAATAAGATAAAATGAAGCTTTTGTCTTGGGCTCTCAAATGTTAAAGGCCCAAAAAACGAAGTACTCGATATTTTATAGGACAAATTACTTAACTATACTCCTTTACTTACCTTAATATCCATTTATCCCTACTTATTTTAAAATTTTCAAAAATTCCTTATTTATCTATGTATCCCGCATGCATCCCGTGCA
Source organism: Solanum stenotomum (assembly GCF_019186545.1). NCBI lineage: Eukaryota > Viridiplantae > Streptophyta > Magnoliopsida > Solanales > Solanaceae > Solanum > Solanum stenotomum. The sequence goes on from NC_064286.1 coordinate 6,134,216, forward strand.
CAACGCTATGTATCCCGTTATGTGGAATGTATCAAACGCTATGTATCCCGCTATGTGGAATGTATCAAACCTAATGTATCCTGTGCACAACGCTATGTATCTCACAAACATCATTTTTAAGGGATTTTTGGTAAATAGAAAACTAGAAGGGATAGGATATTTTTTAGTACTTATAATATGTGGTTCATATAATTTATACATATATGTTTGTATATATACCGGCTAGTGTATATTTGTATGTATTATATAATTTGAAAAAATTATTGTAGTGTTTTGAAAGCTTAATAATATTTATCAACATAACTTGCTATTAAAGGATAAATGTCTAGTCTTGGCCTAATTTAAGTTCATTCCCTTTGGACTAAAACGTTGTGAAAAAACAAGAGTAAAATCTACTACACAAAAGGAGAGGAGGTTCTTGGGCTCCTATCATGGAAGATGCTAAAATAGGAAGAACATATAATAGCTAAAAGCTTCTAGAAATTTTCAGATGCCTTCTATTCTTTGCAAAACCTTTTTTTATAGGTCCCATAATTGAACGCCTACAGTTTTTGAGTGTATCACAATGTATAGTCAGTATATAGTTCATGTATATGTAAACTACATTCAACTTTTTGAGTGTATCATAAGGTATAATCAGTGTATACCTTTTTATGACTTTTGATTATCTTCATGTAAATAAAAATATGACTATATTTGTTGTATACTAGTTGAAGTGCTTTTCTTGAGTATTCTTGATAAACCAATGTTTATATAATTTGGAAAGTAAAAAGCTCCTGTGATATCTCTTTATCTGCAAATAATTTTCTATGTGAAAACACAGAGCAAGTGGATTGATCTTGGAATAGAAAAAAAGTGGATGAACGTCATTTTTCCTTTCATTCACTAGTTGAGTACTACTTTATTGTATATAGTTGAAACTATCCCAACTATAAATGCCAATACTAATTGAGAGCTGTATATAGATGTCAACGTCCCATTTTATTTTTTATAAATATAAAAGAGAAAATTGTGTACCAAATCAATCGGCCCAATTATTTTAAAAAAGTTTAGGCTAACTTTTTAAATTAATATCCGAACTAGTCCAATTTGTACATAAAAGATAAAACTTCTTTACTTGTTACTTCAAAATGTGATAGTATATATGTGTATTTTCTGCGTATAATTATGTATATACTTTATATGAAAACAATAAATACTTCCTCTATTGCATTTCGATTGTCCTATTTTGACTTGAGATGAAGTTTAAGAAAGTAAAAAAGTTTTTGAATCTTGTGGTATTAAATTAAAGATATGTAAAATGTCATTTGATCTTGTGGTCTTAAATATGTCACGTGAAAAATTGAAATTAAAGAGTTGTCCAAAAATATAAAAGACTTTCTTTTTTTAAAAAGAACAACTTTCACATATAACAAACATAAAAATCATATTTGTATGTTATAGCTATAGTTTGCATAATTGCGCTACATAACAAATTTTATGTTTGCTATGGAGCTTTTGATTTGTATAATTCGCTAAAAACATCCAATTTTATACAAATTGTTTAGTTTTGTATAAATTCATTTATATATTGTAATTTGTATAATAAGATATGTATTTTTATAATTATAAGTGTACAGGACGAAAATATATGTATTTGTATATACACTTTTCTTTCGCTTTATACAAACACAAACGCATTTTATACATTTTATACCGAAATGTATAAAATGGCTAATTGTATACCAAAAATGGCTAATTGTATATCGAATCGGATGGCAAAAAAAGGGGATGTTTGCTGCGAATTACAATTTAAATAAATTATGGCTATAACATTTAAATTGAATTAATAATTTGCTATTTCATACAATTTTCCCTTTTAAAAATGGCGAAAAAAGTAGGACAAACAAATTAAAATGTGGGAGTAAAGGGCCAATAATGTTATGACATGATTCAGACCACAAGTTTAAAAATTGTTATGGTCACATAAATGTTATGTTATGATTATATTTAGACCCACAAGTTTTAAAATTTTCGTTATCTTATTAAACTTCAAACAACGTAATATAATTGAAACAAAAGAATATTAAATTTTACTTAAATATATAGATAATATAAAGGGAAAACTACACAAAATAGACCCAATTGTGAAACTATTTATCCAAATTGGACCAAATCTCATCAAATCTATTTACCTGCTTACCTCACTTTCTCTTTTCTTATTTCGTGCATAATGTCTGCATAACGCCATCATCACTACTATGAATTAATCATCTATGACACCCCGTCGATATATTAATACCATATCTGTATCATATAGGATTGAGCTTAATTTTGTGTGATACTCCATCAGAATATTGATACCCTATCAATATCATATAGGATTGAACTCTTTTTGTAAAAAATAAATAAGAAATAATTAAGAGAAAATTGTTAATGTCACAATCTTATTTATCAAACTGTAAATTAATAGAAATATATTCTTTGTCGGTATATTGATACCATATCGATATCATATAGGGCTGAGCTTAATCCTCTATGTACTCTGTCGGTATACTGATACCCTAACAATATCATATAAGATTGAACTTTTTTTTAAGAAATAAATAAGAAACAATTAAGAGAAAATTATTAAAGTTACAATCTTATTTATTAAACTTTAAATTAGTGGAAAATATACTCTTTGTGATACTTCGTCGGTATATTGATACCATATCGGTATCATGTAGGACTGAGCTTAATCCTCTGTGATACTCCGTCGGTAAATTGATATCCTATCGGTATCATATAGGATTGAATTCTTTTTTTAAGAAATAAAGAAGATCAATTAAGAGAAAATTATTAAAGTCACAATTTATTTATTAAACTCTAAATTAGTAGAAAATATTTGTTTATATTTTTTTTAAAATGAAAATGTTGAAGAATTGAAACATACCTCAATGATGCCACGACAGCATGTAGATATACCGTAATGGTATCATGAATGATTGAGTAATCTTATCGAATGACTAAAGCAAACCTCAATGAAAACAGTGTTCAATTACCATTGATACTACCATAGTATATTATACTTTGATGGTATTAAGGAGAAAGAAGCAATCCTTCAATAAAGACACTGCTCAATTACTCTTTGATACCATCAGCGTATATTGATATATTGTAATGGTATCAAAGAGAGAAAAAAAAGGTAGACGCTAACGTTAACGTGCAATTTTTGTTTGATATATGTCATTTTAAAATTAAAAAAATGTATGAAAATAATGTGACATTTAAGGATAAATATATATTTTTTTTATATAAACATTCTTTTCCCTAGTAATTTCACATATTCTTTGTATGTCCTTGTGCTCATTCCCAATGCTTAATAGGCATAATATTGCTTAATAGGCTTACTGTTTTCTCACATTAATTATAACCTTTTGAAGCCAATAGAGAAAACATGTTTAATTTCACTTTGGGGAGATGTATACATTTCTCTTACTATATACATTTCTTTTCCTCTATTGGAAGGGAAAATGATGTTTTAGTTGTGAACATATGATACGAGTTCAGCTCGATAATTTTGGCTTAAATTATGTAATAGAATAGGACAATTAGATATACAAAATATTTCATGTTTGCATAGAGTTTGGAGAAGGGCTGCAGTACTCGGTAGATTTGCTATAGACAACCTATTATCCTATTAATGCAAGCATTCGCTCGAATCCGTGACCTACAAATAAAATAAAGATATCACTTTACTAAAAAAGGCACATATCATGTAATAAGTAGAGGAAAAATATATGTTATCTTCCACCGATATAAATATGAAATAACCCTCTCCAAACATAGGTTAGAACGAAACAGGACATCTTATTTTTAATCTCTCTGTTGACTTTAAATCTGAATTTTTAATCCTTTCTCATAAATTAATTTAAAATATTTTAAACCCTTTTTCGTTATTAATTACCAAAAATTTCCTTCATTATTTATTGCCACATAAGTAGTCCATAACAACTCATTCATTACTATTCATTACTTGTGAGTTTACCATTTTACTCTGATGTTGATTCTTTGTCGTCATTATCTTCATGCAACCCTTCTTCCGAATAACTTAACTTTTTGAGCTGTGGAGATAGTGTCTGTACTTCACAAGACAGAAATAAGATATATATACATCTTAAGTTCCTAGATCGTAGAATTACATTGAATATATTGTTGTTTTGCATATCATTTGCAGCAATACATATCAAGTTTGGTGACATGCAACTTCACAAATTAGCCAAGTTTGTACATTTTTTTCCAAGTACTTGTCATTACATACTATATACAGTATTGTGATACACAATTTTGGTATACATGACAGGTCTGAGTATACCATGTACATCAAAAACATTATTCCCTCCGTTTCATAAAGAATGACCTGGTTTGACTTGGCACGGAGTTTAAGTAAATAAAGAAGACTTTTGAATCTTGTGGTCCTAAATTAAAGTTATGTCAAATGTACAAAATTGTCCTGAATCTTGTTGTCTTAAACATGCCACGTGGAAAGCAAAAAGTAAAATGTTACCAAACAAGGAAAGAGGTCGTTCTTTTTGAAACTGACTAAAAAGGAAAGGAGGTCATTCTTCGTAGAACGGAGGGAGTACAAGATTTGACAATTATGTGTTGTTACTTTCACACTTTTTCTCTTTCTAACCCACTGTTAGGGTATCAGAGACTCAGATACAGACAGATAGCCAGTCCAACACCAACAGAGAGGCCTTTTCTCCATTCAGAATTCTCTTGTATTTATATATGCACAATTTTCAAGGGATTCAAATAAGTGTTGAATTATGGAATTCAACATCTTTCAAAGTGTTGCTTTATCAAACTTACATGACACTATTTGACTTGCTATGAAATTTAATAAATATTTTTTTTTAAAGAATTTGTGATCTAAATGAAGAGAAAAAAATAAGTTGATTAAATTAAGAGATAAAATAAAGTTTATATGGTTTCTATTAAGGTCAATGGAATTAGATAGCGCACTAAATTACTGCACTACATAACTCTCAAAATATTAGTCCAACAAATAGTTATTTTGAGGTTTAGGTTTAAGCGTGTTGTTTCATAGGGTTTAAGATTTGTTAGTTGATTGTTTTAAGTACACTCTAGAGTGTAGTTTAGGAGTTAATTATTTTAAGTACTCTAGAGTTTAGCAATATACATAAACTAATCTCGATTGCCTTCCTTCATCTCACTTGTCACTCTCCTATAGATCTGGTATCTCATATACATGTGAATCACACCAGATACATACAAATACATGTATGCAATTCTTAGTCACCTTCCTCCCCATGTCACTCGACTCTTCTCCTATTTTAGTGTATCTGATAGCAAAAGTACATGTATAAAGGTGTATCTTCCTCAATATATATGAGAGTAAACTATTAATTAGTGGTAAGATACATAATTATGTAAAAGTATAAATATAATTAATATATATGATATGAATGTATATCTAATAAGATTGTTTTCCCTATTTTTGTATGAAATCAAATTAAGTTTTTTTTTATTAGGGGAAAATGAGAAATCTGCCTATGAACTAATGGTATACAGATATCCTCCATCATATTTTTGGGACATTGGTGCCTCTCATGTCATTCAAAAACTAGAGCACATATGCCCTTCACTCTAACGGAAGACTAAATAGGAATACGTGCCGCAATCTCATTCGTCAATCCGATATTTAATAAATGTCGAATCGGTGGATTAGATTATGACACATGTATGTCCGTTAGAATAAATTGTATATATGCTCTAGTTTTTGAATGACAAAAGCATCAATATCCCAAAAATATGATAAAGAGTATCTGCATACCATTTACGATATTTCAAAAATATTTTTTCTTTAAATGGAGTACTGAGAAATAGAGAAAAAAATTGAAGGGTGACCCAATGTGTCGATCGTCCTCTCGATTTCTGTTCCAAAAGGTACGCGCTAAACGAGGGTCCTCTCTTTTTTTTATTTGCCTTTTTCAAATTCAAAGCTTAATGGACCCATTCCTTATAATATACACTATACATTTTCTCTTGGAATACGTAGGAAAATGTTATTTTCTCTGTTTCATATTATTTGATCATTATATTAAAAATAATTATTTCATATTAATTGATCATCTTTTCAAATTAAGAAAGTATTAATTGATTTTTTTCTCATATTATCCTTGCAATTAATTTTTCTGAAAGTGTTCACTGTCACATTTGTTTTACAGTTTTAAAGAAGTTCTTAAGGGGTGAATTGGTAAAACTATCGTCTTATTTATGATTTCTTAATATATGTATAAAAAGAAAAGTAATCAACTAATATGAGACGGAGAGAGTAATAATATTTCTTGTTTTTATTTGTGTTTTTCTCAACTATCGAGCAACCCATAACTCAACTACTCCTCTGACTTACTTGCATGGCCACATTTAATTCTACAAGTACCTAATCACCCCCCCCCCCCCTCTCTCTTTTGTGGTATAAAAATTGTTTTATATAATTAATACCCAATGAATGATTATTTAAGGCAAAAAAACCCTCCATTATAGTTGTGTCTATCAATGGAGTAGTGAATATATAAATCATAAATCTCGATTTTGAATTTAAGTAAGAAAGAATCCCTCCATTATAGTGGTGTCCATCAATAGAAGGTGAATATATAACATGTGTGTATATATGTGTAAAAGAAGCATCAATGACTTGGACCATTTGGTAAAAAATATATTTATTTCAAAAACATAATAATTTTGTCAAACCTAAGGTGTATTATTACTCCTTTAATTTTATTTGTAATTATTTAATATTCTAAAATGTGCTAAAAAAGATAATACAAAATGATGGGTCCAAATTCTAAAAATTAATTTTAGTATTATTCATATAAGAGCATAATAAATTCACATTTCCAAAAAAAATAATCTATTATGTTGGAATATATACTTTTTTTAATGAGTATAAACAACATGATTTAAACATTTACTGTTACAAGTGTATTAAATATGTGTTCAAAATTTAAATATATATATTTTTAAAAATATATAACTATACAAGAAATATTTCTTCTACCTCAATTTATGCGACGATAAATGAATGCATGGTTGGCTACATGTAGCCTTCACCTTGTCTTCTTTGATTCATAAGCAATGTACTACTCTCACGACCATAGTCAAAACACCGTTTTTAGTGAATTGTCAGTTGTGTTATTTATTGTACAATAATATTCTATGTTTTATTTTATTTTATTTACCAACTTGAATGGATGACATAATTAATGAGTCATATATTAGTAAATTAAAATCTAGTTGCGTGTTTTTTTTAAAAAAATTTAATAGCAATTAATTATCTCAACTTAGAATGTCTTTTTACTGACTACACTGACTTAGCTAATTGAGCAATGATAATTATGTACTCTAATAACTAGGTCAATTAGCTTTACATTTCTATCCCATCCCATAGCAGTAAAAAAAAGGTTTGAATTATATATGTAGGGATTTTTACGTACATTTATCTTTTTTACATGAGAAAAAGAGTTAAAGAATACCTTTGAAATGGATATTTTGAGAGGTTTTCACGTATGATAAAATGTTTTTGGGAACAATTAGTAGAATGAGTAATTTCGAGTTAATTGATGGTTTAAGATCATTTTTACGCCAAAAACATAACGTCGTGGATATTTCTAAAAAAAAACATAATGAGAGATAAATTTAATTTATTTCAGATAATTTAGGAGTATTTTGGCCCTTTTCTGTTATAGATTATCAATGTTTAACTGTCATCAATTACCATGAAAAATAAAACAGATTATTAGATTAAAATAATACATTTATAAAGTATAAAAATACTCTACTCTATCAATATATATCTTCATAGTCATCTTACACTACCAAAACTAACCTACCAAACACAAAATCTCACATATACAACTAATATTCTGACCTGAAATAATATTGTTCAAATATGAAAAGTGAACAACTGATAATTGATTCAGGTATTATAGGCATTTCTGTCGATAATTGTAAGCAAATATGCTTGATCTCACACTACCTCAAAATGAAAATAAAATTTATTTAGTATAAAATTCTAATATATATTTAAATTTCATACATGTGTAAATTTGAATAGAGAAAATAGCATACTTCCTTCATTTCAATTTTTTTTGGTCCTACTTCCTTTTTAGAGATATTTGGATGGAATTATGACTTATAAGTTCAAAAATTAAGTTACAAATTCTAATTTTCGACCTATTTTTCTTATTTTAACCTAAAAACAAACCCTTATAAAAAAAAATTTCTTAATATCCAAACACTACAAAATACTTCTGTCACACCCCAAAACCAGATGTGATGGCACGTGCCCAAACCCCACCGGACACGTCAGCCTAACACCCAAAAACTCGACGATACAGAATTTATAAAACAAGAATAAGATAGAAAGATAAGCGGAAGTCTTTAAATAAACTCAACATAACCCAGAATTGGTTGTCACATGTACAAACCTCTAATACAGAATCTGAATAAAATATACAAGTCTCATAGTAAAGTTCTAGAATAGAACAGAACAATAAATATAGATAACTTGAGGGCACGTCTGGAATGAACCGCTACCTCTCAAGTAAGTCTGGAAGCTCTAATCTGAAGATAAGTAATAAGTCGGATCTGATAGAGCTGTCAACCTACACAA
>NC_064286.1:6144904-6209550 GCF_019186545.1 Solanum stenotomum
CGATCCGAGTCCCGAAACTCCAAATAACTCGAAAAAGCACTTTTTAACCAACTTTAACTCATAAAAACTCAACTTCTCAAAAACTCAACTTTTTACCAACTTTTCCTCAAACTAACTTTACAACCACAAAACATGGGACTCGGGGCAACTACCGAAAGGGCAAAATAGTCATTTCCACGAAAAATTACCAAAATGACCTTTTGGGTCATTACAACTTCAAAGTTAATTTGGCTTGAAAACACCTAAAATAAACCAATTCAAACAGACTCTTAGTTATTTTAGTTATTTTAAGAAAAAATCTCTATTTCCTTATATAACAATTCTTTAATTTCAACTTCCCACATGATATGCTTAAGTTAACGAGATTAAAAAATATTTTACTACATTCGACATATCTTTTAATTCAAGATAACAATATCGAAAATCTCATTTGTTTTCTTAAACTCTATACCAAGTTAAAACGAGATAAATAAATTAAAACGGAGAGAACAGTGGTGGTGAATTCTGGAAGTCCAGCTGGTAGGGTCAGAGTGTGGCCATAGGTTTTGTCCTCTTCAACTTCAACTCTTTTATTTACCATCCTTTTATAATCCCCCAAATCATTCTTTTCATCATCACACTCCCTATTTTCTTCTCCCTAAAACAAAGGCGTAAGTTTTGGGGGAAATAAAATAGATAAGCAAAATATAAAATAAAAATCAAGAAATCAAAAGTGGAGATTTTTTTATTTGTGGGGAATGTTGTCTGGCTCGAGGAAATCTTCAATCTTGATCAATTTTTTTTATACGTATTTTTATAGTAATTACTATATTGTTACATAGATCTATACAATATTTATGATAGATCTATGAATTTTTGATTATATTGTTGGGTGTCCTCGGACCAGGCTTCATTCCCCTCAAAGATTATATCTACCACATAATTAATTTCAGATTTTTACAAGAGGTAAGTCTTTTGATTAGTTTTTCATGTATTATGTGGATTATATCGGAAATAGTCTTTCTATTTTTGAGGCAGAGATAAGATTTGCGTATTATATGTTGTTATTGTTGTTTAGTTGTAGTTGTTCATGTACTAGTATTCAACATTTTGGACAAATTGTACTTGTTTTATGTACCTAAAATAACTTGTGTGTCATTTATAGTTTTTTTTTTTTGCTGATTGGTGTAATGATAAGGATCTTGACTTTAGTGATTTTTATTTTTTTTCAGATTCTCAATTTTTTTCATGATTAGAACCTTTTTTCTTGTTGATACTATGTTGTTTCATTTTGTCAGTAAATAAAAAGACATATACTTTTGTTCATCATTGTGTTATGATTGTGGGCATGCTGATGATTTTTTTTCAGATCTGTTCAAAACCCTTTTCTTCTTTTGGTTTTCAAAGGTTTTTCTCACTCTCTCTATCTCACACAAACACACAAATTTAGTATGTATTTTCATCACTTTGTTTGTGTGATTGCTATATATTATTTTGTAATGTATTATTGTTTATATGAATATAAGGTAAAAAAATTGGATAAATTATGTTGTTTGTGTTACAAAATATTACATATCAACAATTTGAAGGATAAATCTACGAGAATACTAATATATTGTTGAAATAACATAAGCTTTTAATATGCATTACTATATATTACTAGATCTGACCATTTTATTTTGATAATATCAAGATTATGTTGTATTTTACTATCCCATAGTTTACATTATTTCTGCTATTAATGTATTCTCGAGTTTTGTTTTCAACGTTGGGAAACTAAACTCACTTGAATATTTTAATTAATCTCCACAATATACATATAGTAGCATTTGGTAAATATTTATCTGCATTAGATGTTTATACTCTAACAAAGCCAACTTACTATGGATAAGTTTTGTTTCTACCGTAACAAAAATCTGAGTTAATTTGATATAATTCCAAGATAGAATTTGTGCATTTTTCTTATTTGTCTTCAAGACACATGTCTAGAAACAGATTCATGATTTAAATTAACGTGTTCAGCCTTTAAGGTTATTGTGTTGAAATTTTGTAGGTTTAGTTGAACACATTGATCAAAGTTTGCATCGTTTCATATCATATTTATATAAAAGGCCAAAATTAATTGTTTTTTTATAGTAAACACAATACCGAATATGTTATTATTGTTGTTGCAGTATCTGGACACTAGCTACTTCTAGCCACTTTGTATAGGAAAAAGTACTAGCTGGAGTAAATTTTTTTTTTTGGTTTGAATATTGTTTAATATTTGGTGATTGTTCTTTTTATACTAATATTTTTTAAATTTTTTTGTGCAAATAGGACTAGGTTTGATTGTTCTTGTTGCTACTCCCTCCGTCCCTATTTACTTGTCCATATTTCCTTTTTTGGTTGTCCCTATTTAGTTGTCCATTTTGATAAATCAAGAAAGGACAACAAATTTTTTCCTATTATACCCTTATTTACACTTCTTGAAAATTGTAAAAGTGTATGTTGTTTCCCTCCAATTTATTTCACTTTAATTCAAATAAGTGGTTGTAATTTTGAAGTGAACAGTTGTCATAAGGGTAAAATTGTAACTTCACTGTGCTAATCATTGTTGCCTTAATCTGTGTGTCATTTCTAAAGTGGACAACTAAAAAGGGACGGAAGGAGTATTAGATTTGACTCCTTAATGAATACCTAAGAGAAATGTTGTTTTATATAGACCTGCAGGCTGCAGAAGCTAATACCACCTTTAGGTTACCCATATCTTTTAAGAATTTAGAAAACTTAGATTTCTCAAGTGAAAAAGTATGCTGGTCTAGAACCATAAATTTTCAAATATTTGTGTGATTATAAAATTTAATCGCTTTTTTTGAAAATTTGTTCTATAAATATTTTCAATTTTTCAAAAATTGGTTTAGAACAATTTTTGGGTTACTTGGACTTTCACTCACAATACTTTAATATTTTTCAATAAAATGTGTGTTCAAATATAATTTCAAATTTCAAGTTTTCACTTTGAATTCATGATTTTAAAAAAAAAAAAATTTCCTAGTGATCCTGGGAGTGTTGCATTTCATTCCATATAAAGATTTAAATTACAAAACAAAGGATAGAGATTAATTAAAATGTCATCCGTTTAATTATAGTTTGGCTTAAAAAATGTCATTGTCGTTAATATTTTGGTTCAAAAAGGTCCTTGCAATCAATACTTTCACTATAAATGCATTTTTGAACTTAAGTATTGACGGTAAGAGCATTTTTTAGCCAATTTATTAACGGAAGACATTTTTATTCATTTCACATAACTTATGAGCATTTTTTTTATAACCATTTTCTCTAAAGAAAAATTGTTTTGTTAAATTTCGATTTAATATTTGATCTCTTATCCATGAGAAAAGGACCATTTGTATCCTTAGAAAGTTGTTGGGATCTATTGTCAAATGGAATCTTATAGTGATAGACTCACTGTTAAATCATCTGTTGCTTCAGTTTCAATTTATGTAAGCTAAATTTGAATAGACAAGATTTTTTTCTTATTTTTTTTATAAAAGATTACTTTTCAAATTTGTGGTTAATAATGTTTTATTTTATTTGTGTAGGTATAAGATTTTTGAAATTTGATTTTAAGCATCCGTAGCATTTATTTAGTACTGTCTTCTTTCCATTTTAATGGTCATTTTAGCACTTTTCATATTTAATAAAAAATAAAATAAATATAAGCCGGTATATATAGTTTACTAAGTTACCTCTATTTTTTTTTTATAGATGTTCCATTTTATAATTAAGCAATACCAAAAAAACTATTTCCTTATTATTAAGTATATAATTGTAAATAATTACTAACATTAGTCTTGAATTTCTAAAGTAACATTTATTTTGAGATGTCTATTTATTTTTAGCTTAAGTGTCAATCAAAATGGGACAAAGTGAATTTACACCTTTAATTTCTCGTTAAGGATAAAATGTACTAAAATGTGTGTATCCACGTAAATCGTAAGTTCGAACAAAGGGAGTATATACTAAAGGTGGCAAAATCAGCTCATAATATCATAATTGATTGAACTTGTTCAGGTCTGGGTGGGTTAATGACCCTCTTATTTTATCAATTTAATTATTTTCATTTGCTTAATTAAGCTCATTTGAAAACTGAGATGATAAACATAAATTGAAAGTCCGACGAAGGAAGTATATAGTAAAGGTGACAAAATTAGCTCATAATATCATGATCCAACTTGTTTAGATTTGAGCAGGTGAATGACCCTCTTTTATATCAACTCAATAATTAAGCTCATTTGAAAACTGAGATGATATGCAGCTCTGATTAACTCATGAGAAATTTTGTTTGAATACTTGAAAAATATTTTATTTATTTGTTATGTTACAGTTATAATATAAGGAAAACAATTAAATAAGAATTGAATAGATTGAGTTATGACTTGACTTTTAATCTATTTCAGTCTAAATAACTTTTAGATGAGTCAATAATATGCTTATTCACTCAATTTCATTTTGACATGTCTAATTTCAACTTAACTTGCTTATTTGACAATCTTAGTGAATAGTATATCGAAAGAATCCAAACATCTAAAGAAGCTCATATCTAAAATTTGAGATTGTTTACAGGAGATCTGAGATGGTCGAAATTGAAAAAACAAACAATTCAGCTCGTTGAGGAAGATGAATTGTTGTATCTAACAATGCATAAATATTGTATAAAAAATATATAAGAATATATATACATCTCTTATACTTAGTTATACATCTATTTCTAAAGAAGCTCATATCTAAAATTTGAGATTGTTTACATGAGATCTGAGTTGGTCGAAATTGAACAAAAAACAATTTAGCTCGTTGAGAAAGACGAATTGTTGTATCTAACAATGTATAAATATTGTATAAAAAATGTATAAGAATATATATACATCTGTTATACTTAGTTATACATCATATAAATATATAAATATGTACTCCTTCACTTATATAATATAAATACATTACATATACATGCTTCTATTTAGCTAAAAAAAATTTACCATGCGATACATTTCTGTAAGATACCCTTTTTATATGCAAGCAATATTTGTATATACGTATATAAATCTTAAATGTACGGATTACAGTAGTTGGAAAATTACCCAAATTTCTGATTACACATTATAGTCGGCAGTTGTAGTTGGAAAACAACTTATTTCTAGTAGTGTACGAAGACAAAGTAAAATTGCAACTAAATATACTCATGAGAGTAATTCTCCTTGTATAAGCAGTCAACCTAGGGTGTCATTCTTAAGCCACAAAATTCTGGCATAGATAGGCATGTAAATTTTTGTGGTTTAAGATTTAATTCCAAAATCATCTCAAAGACATGATATATTAAGTAGATATTGTGAGGGACCTATAAATTCTTGATCATGGAAGCAAGAAGAAATTGAAAAAGACACAATTGTCGTCCTGTCTTAAGTTTTCTAATCAAAATCGTGAATGGACCAATGTTTCAAGGGGTAAGCAGAGCCATCAATATGGACTAGGCTCACTGAACCAATTCATAATTTAATAAAGTTAAATTATGATTTTTGATGTCTATTTCAGAATAAGGTTTTTTTTTAGCTCAGTGTGCATAAGTCTAGCTTAGTTTGCTAACTATATAGTGATAGATTTATCTGATGTTTTCTAACTTGCGTAGATAATTGATTAGTTTAATCTGAACCATCCAAATTTAAAGACCGTATAAATTAATTGAGATAAAACAGACCGATTCATATTGACAACTCTTTCTAACATGTAAGTAGCCAACTTGTGCAGGACATGCAACCCTATATGGTCCTACAACTACAATTAATGGAATTGACTTTGTCTTATATTTTTGTTTGCTTCCAAAACAACATAGATAAAAGACGTAACCAGTACGTTATTCATTTCAAGTACTGAACTAAATGATTTGAAGTATTAGGATCAAAATACTTAATTTTATAATTATTTAAAATCAAAATTTTATTTTATTCTTTCAAAATTTAACTTATATTTGTTCTATTGTGCACCCAAAGATGGTCTACTTGAACATGTTAAAGACGTTCCTTTGCGTCGAGTAAGGATTTAGGGTTCGTTCAGTTACTAGGATAGGATAGATACATCTCATGAAATTCACTATTTCATCTTTTATATCAGATAACTAATTTTATTATTTTATATAATTATAAAATTTAAATTTAAATTATTGAATTTTATCGAATTTATAAGCTATAACTAATATTGTAGGTCCACAACAAAACAAAAAAAAAGAATGGGCATTTTTCAACTATATTATCTTTGACCCCTTTTAAACATACTATCCTTCTTAATCCTTTGCCTTCTTCTCTTTCAATATATAAACAAAACAAATCTCTCCCCCCATTTAACTAAGTCGCGAACAATCAATCATCATATTATAAAAGTTTGATATAATCCTATTGGAATTTTTTATTTGTAAGTATGGGCAGTGGAGATGTACCAAAAGGATTTCTAGCGATAAAACTAGGTCAAGTAGAAGAAGAACAACGACAATTTATCGTCCCTATTTTATATTTCAATCATCCTCTATATATTCGGGGCAAGATTGATAAAGACCATGACCACCATTATCGATCACCTTCTTCATGTAACATGTTTTGTAAAGAGTTCAATTGAATCTGTTTGGTGAAAATATAAAATTATATTTTTGTATGTATGTAAAATAGAATTTTTAATTTTGTGGAATATTTCCGTTTCATAGAGAAACGTCTAACGTAATGATTTTAAAAAAAAATTAGGTTGTAAATGTTAAATTTTGATTAAAATGTTGAAAAGAATTCTGTCTTTTAAATAAGCTTGGAGAAAAATATTTGTGAAAAACCTTTGTATTATATTTGTTTTAATTTACATGATCTTCCATGATTTCTAGCTCTTTTAGTTCACAAATGGAAAAAAATAAAATAGCATTTTGACTTGGGAGACCAAAATCTCAATATGTTGTTTGTTACTCCAACCAAATGACTTAATTAGGGGCCTATCTTGTTTTATTATATAAAAACTGGAAATAACGATGTTTAGAAACGTAATTTATTTTTTATAAAAATCAAACTATGATATTTTGAGCTACTGCTAAAATATGTTGTGACGTGTGGCCAGAATTATGATTTGAGGTGTGGCCAGAATTATGATAATGAAACACGTGTCATACTATAATAGCCCATTTGGTACGTGAGAAAAATAATGAGTATTATACATCTGAATAAATAACGATTTAATATATTTAAAAGGTACAAAAACTGAGATGAATAAGATAATACATTTTTTTAATAACAAACCACAATTTAGTATTACATCAAAGCAAGCTAGAAATCATAGAGAATATATTCATGTATTTAATCCATCAAAACAATTTAACCAGATATAAGGGGAAGGGTTGAAATATACCATAATTGAGTGGTTAGAAGTGTGCTTTCTCTGAAAGTTTAAGTCGACGATAAATGAGAGACAACATGTCAAATGATGTCTTCAACACTTCATATGCTAATATTTCAGTTATAATATATTGTGGTAATCACTCAACATTTATAAAGAGTATGGTTAAAATCCTATCTTAAAAGATTGCGAGAGTTCAAAACTCATAATTTAAAATTCTATATCGTTTTTACTAGTAAAAATGGTCAGCTATAATTCACTTGTTGAAAATTCGAGAAGGAGATGACATTTTTAATATCATTCAAATATTTTTTTGAAGATAAGTGAGACAATGATTCTTCTTTGTTCCACTCGACTTACAAATTTTCTTAAAAAGAGGCGTGGAGAGTATTCTTCTTTACTTCTACAAGTTATTTCTTCTTTTTCTTTTAAAAAAACATACTATATTGGCAAGTTTCACATTTTTGATATTTTTAATTTGGTAAATAGTTTCATAATTTGCATTCTTATATATTTTGTCTTGATCTTTATTATATTCAATGGGGCTAATAGGTAATGATTAAATTAGGTTCAACTTTGTCTTCACTGAGTTCTTTTTTCCCCCTTATATTTTTATTGCTTAATCTAAGTAATAAGGAATATTTAATACATAATAAGGTTGTTTAAACATATGACAGTTTGGCCGAGTGGTCTAAGGCGCCAGATTTAGGCTCTGGTCCGAAAGGGCGTGGGTTCAAATCCCACAGCTGTCATTTTATTTTAGTTTTTAAAGAAAAACGAAAAAACATAATTTAGGTTTTAATTACCATCATGACAATATTTTTTAAAAAAAATAGATCAATTATCCACTCAAAAGGAGGATCTACATAATTAGACATATTCCACTGCCATATATTCTATTATTATTATTGTTATTATTATCTATACTTCAAAATATTACGTATCTTATCGGTAATTAAGAGTTTCCTACCATATATTGAGAAAGATACACCTAGATACATGTATTTTTGCTACCAATTTTACCAATAGGGAAAGAGGCGAACAAGATTGGGGGGGGGGGGGGAGTGAGATTTGTTATGTATCCCGGATACACGTGGATCACACTATATACACACTAGATACATGTATATGTATGTATCTGGTGTGATTCACATGTATATGACATACACGATACATATGAAAGCGGCAAGGGAGGTGAGGGAGGCGAGATTCGTTATGTATACCAGATACGTGCGATTCCACTTGGATACAATGCATTTAGAACAAATTACACCTAATTTTGACCCGTGTATCTCGAGATACATGTATCTAAACGTATTTGAAAGAACCAAAATTTAGTAAGATACATAATATTGCAAACTAAAGTGTATCCAAGTAATTTACTCCTAAAATAGTGAGATTTATGCAAGTTTTCCTTTCTTTTCTTTTTTTACTCAATCATCAATTATTATAAGTGAATTTATGAGGTATTGAAAGGTCATGAGCGCCCGACCAAAAAAAAAAGGGAAACTTACATAAATTTCATACATTTGGGGGTTAATTACATCCTATTCTAAAAGTTTCCACAATTACAAGAATTGGTTGTTCAATACATTGCAAATGTTACATTATTTAATGGGAGGGATGTATCCGAGAGAGGATAGGGATGTATCCGAGTGGGGATGGATGTATCCTAAATAGAAGAGATGTATCTGAGAGGGGATAAGAATTTATCCGAGAGGAAATTTTTGTAATATTTTTAAAATGATAGAAATTTTTAAAAATCATGATATTTTTAGTTGCATATTTATGTAATTTCCAAAAAATAAGGCCATGAGAAGAACACAATTGGTATGAGCCCAAATGTAAAACTTTATGGCCTAATTATACATATATTCCTATCATATCTACTAATTCTTTATATAGTGAGATTTGTTATGTATCCTGGATACACGTGGATCACACTATATACACCCTATATACATGTATATGTATGTATCTGGTGTGATTCACATGTATATGACATACACGATACATATGAAAGTGGAAGGGGAGATGAAGGAGGCAAGCGAGATTCGTTATGTATACCAGATACATGCGATTCCACTTGGATATAATGTATTTAGAACAAATTACACCTAATTTTGACCCATGTATCCCGAGATACATATATCTAAACGTATTTGAAAGCACCAAAATTTAGTAAGATACACAATATTGCAAACTAAATTGTATCTAAGTAATTAACTCCTAAAATAGTGAGATTTATGCAGGTTTCCCTTTTTTTTTTTTTACTCAATCATCAATTATTATAAGTGAATTTATGAGGTATTGAAAGGCCATGAGCGCCCGACCAAAAAAAAGGGAAACTTACATAAATTTCATACATTTGGGGGCTAATTACATCCTATTCTGAAAGTTTCTACAATTACAAGAATTGATTGTCCAATACATTGTAAATGTTACATTACTTAATGGGAGGGATGTATCCGAGAGAGGATAGAGATGTATCCGAGAGGGAATGGATGTATCCTAAATAGGAGAGATGTATCCGAGAGGGGATATGGATATATCCAAGAGGAAATTTTTGTAATATTTTTAAATGATAGAAAATTCTAGAGATTATGATATTTTCAGATTTTCAGTTGCATATTTATGTAATTTCCAAAAAATAAGGCCATGAGAAGAGCACAATTGGTATGGGCCCAAATGTAAAACTTTAAGGCCTAATTAAACATATATTTTTATCATATCTACTACTTCTTTATATAGATTGATATATTACATATTGTCTAATTAATAATTTCATACAAATTTCAAGATAGATATACCTAGATAAATGTATTTTTGCTTCTAGATACATTCTAAAATATAGATACTATACATAAGGAGAAAGACGAACGAGCGAGTGAGAGAGGTGAACAAGCTGATAGATGGTAGACGAGCGAGAGAGTCAATTTATCTCATATACACACGAATCCCACTAGATACATGAATATGAGATATCATATACAATCTGGAATACAAATACGTCGGGAATGAGGCGAGAGAGATAGGAGAGAGGCAAGTGAGATTGGATAGAGGCAAGTGAGATTGGATAGAGGCAAGTGAGAGAGTCAGCATATCCCAAATACATGTGAATCTACTTGAGTACAATGTATTTGAAACAATTTACACCTAATTTTGACTCCATATAACTGAGATACATGTATCTAGATACACCAAATACACGTATCTAGGAACCAAAATTTGACATGAATAGTAATTTTAAAAACTCATGAGATATATATCTTTTGTTAATATTCTTTATTTCTATCTCCGTTCCAATGTTAATTGAAATTTTTATGTTGCACCTAGTGCCGGCGAAATGAGCTCATATTTTGGTAACCCGCCCAACCCACTCATATTTTAATGGGTTGGGTGAGTGACTTTTTACATGGGTAAAATATGGGTTGATACCCATATTCAACCCATAAAAATATGGGTAAACTATGGGTAAAATATGGATTTGCCAAATGGGTTAAGCTTCTAACTTTTATTCACTCAAAATTCATGATATCACTAGAAAAAATTGTAACTTCTCTTCCTTTTTATGTTCTTCTATAGAACTAATTATTTTTCTCTATGATTAAAAATGTGAAGTCTTTGGCCCTCCAAAAATATATGTTTTAAATGTACATTTCTTTTGTTAATTATAATTATATTTTTCTATTTGTTTAATTTTATATTGGATAATAAATAATAGTGTAAAATAACCAAATCATGTATTAGTATTGACATTGCTTAAGCCTTAAGGTGCATTAAGCATGTTTTAGTCCTAAAATGCAACTATTCCTTTACTTTGAAATTAAAAATATTTTCCCCTTGTTATTACATAAATTTATTTTATATTGAAAAGTTAGGATTTTTTTTTTTACTTTTATGATACAATAAAACTAAATGAAACATTTTCAACATTTTTCATCTAAAAAAGACTAAAATATTTTCTCCATGTTGAATTCTTAAGTATAGTACTATTTACTCATGAAAATATAGATAAATATGGGTAAATTAGTATTTTACTCAATCCATTTGTTACCCAATCAATTTTTACCCATATCAAATATAGGCGGGTTGAATTATTACCCATTTTATGTTGACTCATTTTCAACCCGCTCAAATTTGACCCAACCCGCCCATTTGCCACCACTAGTTGCACCTATAAAAAATTAACAGAGAAGTAGAAAGAAGAGAGCGTGAAAGAAAAATGCAAGAACTCGTTATTGAAGAATTTTAAAGCTCAATTATTTTTAAAATTTGATTTGACGCAAATGTAAATCATTTAGAATTTGATAATATTTCAAAAGATTCAAAACATCGACAAGGGCTCATATTTAAAATTTTAGACTTTATGAAGAAGATTTGAGTTGGTCGAAATTTAAAATATTAAATCATCAAGGAAGGTAAATTGTTGTAATTAGTGGTGGGCATGATACAGTATTGAAAAAATTGGTTCAGTAATTCGGCATGCGGTTTTTAAAAAGTACAAATGTCACGACCCAAAAATGGACGTGATGGCACTCGTCTTAACCCACCAAGACAAGTCAGCCTAAAACTCAACCATTACAATAAAATGCGGAAATTTTTATAAGAAACTCAAATATACCCCCAAAATCTGGTTGTCACGTGTACAAGCCTCTAAAATATTACAATTGAATCAAAAGAAAAATACAAGTCTCATATGACATTGTTTCTAGAGTAGAACAAGATCATAAATAGGAGTAAGAAGGATCGTTGAGAAGGCAAACAACTACCTCACAAATCTCCCAGAAGCCTCAGAAAAGAAGAGAATAACAAGTACCACAAAAATCCAGGCTCGTAACCTACAAAAATTTGTAGAAGCAAGGGGTGAGTACCAAACCACACGGTACTCAACAAGTAAACCTCTAAACACGAGCTAAGGGGATAGAATACAAGTACTCCATACACCCCAACCGAACCTTCACAACTACAATCTGTATAAAATCAGCCCAACCTAACAGTTTAAAGTTTACAAAGCACATAGCTCAACACAACACTCTAACAATTGCATATCTTCAACAACAAGCTCAATAATTCATCAGTCACAAGTTCCATAGAAAGGCACTCACAAGATCAACAACACACAAGATCAAGTTCACCAATAATACAGAAGTGCAATGCAATGAAATGCAATGTCAAGTATAGTGATGCATGTCTGACCTAATGATACACACCCGCTGTCTCTCAGTCCGGGACCCATGGGGGACATATCTGTCCATGCATCCATCGCGGCGCGCGATACGACCCTCGATAATAGTAACCATCGCGGCGCGCGATACGTCCCTCGAAATGGTACATCCTCTTTATTTTCTTATTCTTTCTCAATGCACATAACACTTGTCACAACTATGTCTCGGAACAATGCAAATGACATGTTCACACAAATAATGAAGAGGTGACCATGTTCATAACATTGCACAATTCACAACAACACAATTAGGATACAACATCAACAATGATTCAACAAGCCTTTCAAACAATTCTCAACACATCACACAAACAATTGATCACATTGCCTTTTATTATCCCTTTCTCATTATTAGAATTAATCAATGTGGACAAGTCAACCCATCACCAACTCTCATTACTCTAAACACATATTCAAGGAAATACATGAATTCCATACACTTAACAAGGGTTTAGAAATCCACTTGCCTCAAATAGTCGAACAATCACTCTGGGAGTTAAGTCTTCCCCTTTCATTGAACTTCCAAATCAAAGCAATCTATTCAAATAAATGACCACAATAAGATTCCAAAACTAACAACACTCATATTACTATGTGTTTAGCTTTGACCCAAAAATTTACCCAAGTTTATAATTAAGTTCTTAAGCTCGATGTCCATTAACATGTCAACTTTCATATTTCTCAAATTCATGCCTAAGGTTAAGTCATAATTTCTCCAACACTATAACCCTAATAGCTTTCATATAATATAATACACATAATATTTACTTACATGTATCAATAGGTTATGATAGGAGTCATAATGTGACAACCACGAAAAATCCAACTGGAAAATCGATACAAGAACAAAAAAACCCAATAACCTCTAGTAATGAAATTATATTTTAATTCATAATCACATTCATCCTCCTAACCTTCTTTATGATTATTATCATTGTCAACTAAATGTTAGACCCATATTTCTCCAATTTCAATAACGTTGTACAGTATTCCAATTTCCACTTCTTCTTGATCCAAACCCACTTTCTTGTTTTTCTTTTTCTATTACAATCAACTATAATAATAATAATAATAATAATAATAATAATAATAATAATAAATAAATAATGATAACATGACATCTATGAATATACACCAACACATTGATTAAGGCATAATTAATGTTTACCTGCGGGAGGTTCGTCGCTCATATGCTTGTGCCGACTGCCGAGGTTATGTCGTGCTTCTTTGGAGATTTCTTTTCTTTTTAAAATTAAAAGATTGATCGAAAATAATATAGGGTATTAACTTAAATTATATTATATATGGATTTGGCCCATTTATTTTCTTTTCCTTTATTATTAACAATAAAAATAATCATTTATTAAATTTAAAAATTATATCACTCATTCTCACAAGTCATAAATCATTTATAAAAACTATTAAACGGGGCTAACTTAGAAAAATGGGTAAAATTCATAAAATGACTAAGAGGGTCGTTACAACAAAGTACATAAATCTCATATATTTGGGGCTAATTATATCCTATTCCAAAAGTTTTCGCAATTATAGAACTTTTAGATTTTTCATTGCTCTCGTATACATTCTTTAGTTATCCGATACATTGCAAATGATACATTACTTAATGGAAAGATGTATCCGAGAGGGGAAATGGGTGTATCCAAGAGGAAATTTTTGTAATTTTTTTAATTTGAGGGAATTTTAGAGATTGTGATATCTAGGGGTGTACATGACCGGGTTGGCTTGGGTTTTTCAAATATTTGTGTCGAACTTTTAAATCTATAAACCAAACCAATAAAACTCGGATTTTTCAACCTCGGATTTTTTTGGATTTTTCAAATTTTTGGGTTTTTTCGAGTTTTTCCGGTAAAGTATTCATACAAACATATAATTTACTTGTACTTCAAGTCTTACCAAAATACAACTATCTAAGGTGTTTGTTAAGAAAATAACACAAACTATGATGTGTAATGACACTAAAATATCCAACAAAATAATAATAATAATGAAATCACGTAAAACAAATATTGCAAATTAACAAGTCATAATGAAAATGATCATAATTTAAAAGTACTAAATCATGCTAAAATAATTAAGCTTAATAAGTATTAGTTACATGACTAAATATTAAAGGAAATTAAAAATAGATTATGTATTTGAATTGTCTAAATCAATGTAAAATCAAAGAACAAATATTCAATATTATTGTCATTCTTAGTGTTGAATTGATTTTCATTTTGTATTAGTATTAATTTGATTTTGATTTAAGCTTTAGTATAATTACCAGCATCTGTGGACTATAATCTTTATTGAACCATTCAGAATTCTAAGTTTCAAACTTGAAATAATATATTAAAATATAAAAACTATGGAAAAGTATAAGAAATATTTAAAAATTATATCAAAATAAATATTTTTATGTATAAAATAAAATTTTAAAATTATATATATAATGTCGGTTTGGTTTGGTCTCGGGTTGTTTTTTTTAGTTAAAACCAAATCAACCCAAATATAGTCGGGTTTTTTTTCCAATACCAAACCAAGTCAAACCAACCACTAGTCGGGTTTTTTTATCTCGGTTTGACTCGATTTGCGGTTTGGTTCGGTTTTTGGTTCGATTTTGTACACTCCTAGTGATATCTTAAGTTGTGTATTTATGTAATGTTTCCTTTTAAAAATACAATATACCATTACCATATCAAATTAATTCAGTATGATATTTTAAAGTTTGATTTTGATATTTACGGTACAGTAAATCGTTTGTCGTAATTTTATCATGTTTAACATACATACATTCGTATAATAAAGAATTATGACTTTGACTTTTCAAGAAACATCTCATTTATATCATACTAATAGCTTACACATGTAAAACAATTTAAATAAAGTACAAACAGTTCTCTTTGTTAATCAATCACCCAAAAGAATAATTAAATTAAAATAGAATAATCAAAATTTCAACATCTAAATACTAAATTACTATTTATATATTTACTAATATTTTATATATATACATATATATATGAATTTCATATGTAACTATATACTTTAGTACAATATCGATATATCATCATTATTTTTTATAAATACCAAGTACCTAACCTTTTTAAAATGCATACCAAACATCATAATATTCAAACTGCGGTGTTAAAAAATTAATTTTAATATGATATTCGGTACTCTATCATATCATACACACCTCTAGTTATAATGTATATATTTTTTATAAACAATGTATATGAATATATATAAGTCTTCGATGCACAATTATACATCATATATACAATATCAATACATTATATATACATGCCGCCATTTTAATTGAAATTTTGTTTGCTTGTACAGTTACATAAGAAGCCCTAATCTAATATATAAACCCAAAGAGATTATTAATTTACGTCCTGAATTAGGTTCCACAATTAATTTTTCTGTGATTTTTGAATTCGATTAAACTAAATGTTCTTGTGTGAAAAAACTTCTGCACTATCAATTCAATTTAACTTCTGCACTATCAATTCAATTTAACCATGTATATGATTAATACTTTATTTACGAAGTAACTATATCGAGCTAGTTCTAAAAATTTGATGTAAGCCAATGGTATTAAACTCTTATAATATAATATTTAATAGTCTAGCTTTTAGTGGACTGTCAATTTTGTCAAGTCGATTACCCTGTACATTAAAGCACAATAGACATAAAATTTCTTTTACTGATTAGGATTATCGATATGGTGCCTAATTGAATTTCCTTGGATTACAAGGGTTTCATTGAAGCTTTGAATATTTCTTTGATTATATGGATAGTATTGATGTAAGCTGCAGAGAGTTCCTTAGTCCTTTAAAGGTAATTTTTAATTTTTTTTTTATCGAATTCAGCTAATTATTACTGTTAATTATAATTAATAATACATATTGTAAAACATCAAATGCTTGATATCCATTTTTGATGTTTTCAAAATTAAACTAATTGCAATTTTCCCTTTTGTTCATATTATTTGCCTAAATTGTGTGCTCTAATAACAAAATAACAAGGAGAAATTCTAATATATAAAGCTAATGCATACATTAATTTTGCTAATACACTCTATCAAATGACAGTATCAAACTAATACTAAATTATTAGTACTTAGCATAAAAATGAACAAAATTATTTTTATCATTTTTTGTATCTTATGAAAAGAATTAATATGTGACGGGTTGAAAACAAAATAAATTCTATGAAGGCTAGGTTGGGACAGAGTCTTTACAAGTTTGCCACACAATCACCCTGCCCTGCCACATTATTATTCCTACAAATCTCTCAAGGTCTTAGAGTCAGAATCTTGGCCTTGGGTTTCATCAGGTTAGGTCTTGAGATCAGGGTTGGATCTCGGGCTGACAACCGAGATGACGGGCTCGATCTCATCTCGATTGGGGTTAAGGCAGGGGCTACTCTAAGGCTTGACCAGTGAGGCCATTGCCTTAGGTCTCAAAAATTTGAAGGCCCCAAATTCGTTTAGATTCTTATTATTAATTTTATTATATATTAATATAATTTATATGAATAAAATTATTATTGTATATTTTTTATTATTATTTGTTTGAGAGTATTTTTTACCTATAAGTTCATAAATTCTCATAATCTTCACTCATTATTTGATATATTTATTTTAACTTCCAATTTTAAATTTTATCCTTTTTATATAGAAACTAAGTTATATATATTGATAACATAATGATTTTTTTCAATCTTTTCTTGAACTACGTGACCACAAAAATATTCATGCACAAGTTTCCTTTTCGTTTTAATTTAATATATTATATGAAAATTTTATAATTTGTTTTAGATATTCACCAACTACTTAATGGAATGAATTATATTATTTAAAAAGAATTTTATCATTTAAATTGATTAGAAATTTGGATATTTTTATTACTATCCATGCTCAAAACTTCAACTATTAAGTTATGTATGTTTTGTTCTTTTTCTTATTTGTGATGATAGCCAAATTAAAATTTCAATTTGAGTGTTATAGCTTAACATCGATAATCCATCAACTTTTATTTTTGTACTCTTCTTCTTCTTTTTCTTTTTTTTTTTGTGTGAAATTTGATATTTTTTTGTCTTAAAATGATTAATCTATTGCTTAGAAAATTGATTTTCTTGTTAGTGTATAAATTTTATAAAATACATTAAGGATCTCTTAATATAATTTTGCCTTGAGCCACGCAATCTATTGAGCCGCCCCTGAGTTAAGGTTATGTTTTAGGATCGATGCTGGGGTCGGTGTTACACCGAAGGTCGGGTTTGGATTGGGATATGAATTCATGTCTGGAGTCATAATATTTGCTAAATTATATTTAATTGATCTTGAAATAATATTTTTTCATTATTAATCAATTAAAAAATCAAATCAAGAAAATATTTAATTTCTTGAATTTTTTTAAAAGAAAAACAACGTCCTTCATACTGAACACACCCAAATCTTTTTGTAATCAATTTTATGGTCAACCCATGAAAGGTGTCAAGTTAGGTTCTGTCATGTATGTAACACTATTTTTATAGATATAATAATATATAATTGTAGACAGAAATTAACCACTTTCTTGTAAGTGTTTTCCACCAAGGCCTTTATTTTCATCTTCCATTTGTATATATAGCTAATAATATCTAATCATTGACTTTTAAATTTCTAGTAAATATTTTGACTCCGCCATTCATATATATATATACTAGATTTGTATTAGTGTAGATTATCTACATCATATTCTTAAAGGTGTGTTTTTTTCAAAACTTTATCTGAACGTGAGAGATGTTGTGCACTAATTATTTTGTTTAGTTAATGAGTTGACTTGTCCGTCTAAGAGACCAAAATTCATATTTTATAAATAAGGTTTTGGTCAACGTACACTATCACATGAATTATTTTAATTTTTTATAGATTATCAAAACAAAGATAATAACTAAATATTTTGTTCTTGTTGTTAGGCATTCACTGGAAACACAAATTAGATCACAGTGGACTTAAAAGGTTTTGCACTTTATAGGCGCACCAAACTTTCCTCTTCCTTTTGTCTTTTTTATTTTAATCAATTTAATACTTAGTATATATGTGAAGTTCTTTTTTGTTTTTGTTTCGAAGGTTAGTATGTAGTTGAGATTTAACTCGCTTTTCATAGGATTTAGCTTGGTAGGAACCTTGGACATTGTGATTTGTGTTTGTCATAATACTAGTTTTACACATATTTTTTTTAGTTACCGCATTATTTCACTGCTGCTAATATTTCTTTTCTTTGAATGCTTTATGTTGCTTTCCTTATTAATTGACATATTTTTTTGATAGTTTTTTTTATAGGATGTATAACTAATATCTGACATTTGGTGGTACTAGTGATACATAAGATTTAATATCATGTGATTAATTTATATAAAGACAATAGAACCTTCAAATAATTTTAATCATTTTATTTATTTTTTTAATTTTACATTTTATATTTGTACTAGTAAATTTATTAAATAAATTAGCTTATAAATTTTATTTTTTAGAGAGAGTTATTTTTTGCTAAATTAATTCAATAGAAATTAATACAATATTTAAAGTTGTTTAACATTTACAAATTAAAAAGACAAATATTCACGACGAATGTGAAATCAAATGAACAAGTTCGTTTTCTCATTAGGCAATACAATATTATATTACACTTGAGCCAATTTCCCAATGTTGGTAACCACTACACACAAGTGCAGATGATGAGAAATATGCATATAGAAATCCAAAAAGTATGTAATGTGTGCTAAAGATAATACTTACTAAAATTACGATTTGTATTTTTTATGTTTTAATATGGATGATTTATTAAATTTTACTATCCTTTATCGTCTTTTTGATTTTAAAGTAGATGATCTATCTTTTTTAAATTTATTAAGATAACAATTATTTACTCTCAAATAATTCAAGTGAAAAATAGCAAACATATGACAATAAAACTGTTCTTCTCATAGCTAGTTAGAAGGCAAGAAAAATAATTTTGGAAACACATGCCTGGAAAGGTTTATGTGTTATTGGGAATTAGAGTTTATAATTCCTTAGATTACATATGTTCATAATCGATTATTGTAAGGCTCATTGAAATCTAGCGAAGTTGAAAGTAAATCTTGTAGAGGTACAAACTTCAAATGAAAGAAACTAATTTCATTAAAACTTGTGTTTATTTTCAGATCTTTTACTTAATTTGGAAGTTTTGACCATAAACATTTTCAAATAAATTGTAATTTGCTATGAAACTAATTGACCCAACAGTTCTTTTATGGATACAATAGAGTTTAATAGAAAGTGTATTTCTGTTAAACTCTATTTTATTTATCGACGTATAAAAGTTAAACAAACCACAAGTTCATTTCTTTTCATTATAACAAAAATAACTTTTAGCGGCAATAAATAAACACATTAATAAAGAGTGCTAAAGTCTTTACCGACCTTAGTGAAGTGTCATTAAATCCAGTGTCTCTAAAGACTTTAGGGACATATACAAAGAGTGCTAATTACCGCTAAAAATACATATTTAGTGGCAATTGAGCTATTAACATTAATTAATTACCGCTAAAGATCATTTTTAATTTAACGTTTGTATTTAAATAAATTTTAAAATATTTATATATTTTAATTCTATAAAGTATCTTTTGTCAATGTCCAGTTGATCTTTTCTTATTGTTGTTGCAGTACTAGCTAGGCATAGTATAGAAATAGAACAACTATTATATAAATTCATTTCCTACTGAAAAATAAAGAATATAGTAAATTACTGAGAAGGAGACCAGATTGATTAAATTTTAAAAATTGTATTAAGTACCAATCATAAGAGGGAAGGACCACTAAATATAACAATCAAGTACCTAATAACATTTTTTTAAAAGCAGCTTCAATTATTAAACAATTTCTAGTAAATTTTCCCCAATTCCTTAGCAGGAAAATAGTTGAAAAAAATAATAATGGCATTGAAAGGTATGAATTATTGCTAACACAATTGAAACAGTCTTTGGTTGTAAAATTATTTTAATTAACAGTGATAATGACCAATTTAGCAATAAATTAATCATGAGAGAAGAGTCATATCTACCATAAAAATTCTTGGATTTGAAAGTTAAAAATATTATTAGCCTGAAATTCTGGTTGTGTCTCTCTCAGAAATCCAATATCTTTTCCGACATATGTTGAGTCTGCTTTAATTTTTAATATTTCAATGTTTTCTTGGAATGAGTTGGTATTTGGAGTATTCTAACCTCATTTATTTGCATTTAATAAAGATATTAATCTAAGTTGTTCAAATTTCAATTTTTAAGTTTTTTTTTTTTTTTAGATTTGAATCTTAATTATTAAGTGTGTTAGTTTTCTTTATTTTACAATAGCTAATGAATCTGAATAATTAAGATTTGTAACAGTTTTTTAATTAAAAAATTTAGCGTATCTGAGCCATTTTATCAAGGGTAAACAACACAAATCCTTCTAATTTAGATGTTAATTATCTCTCTTCACGTGAGTTTGCAATATTATCAATTATACCATAAATCGCACCTCGGATATACATTCAGATACATGTATCTTGGATACATATTAATCAGATACATATAATTAAATGTATCTAAATAAGAAATGTAATTGAAAGACATAAATTAAGAGGAAAGCACGCATATAACAACTTTTAAGTATTTGCCATATCACAACTCCTAAAAAAATTATTATTTTTGTATATATGATATGTTCATTCTATGTATCTGAATTGTTCTTATATGTATTTGATATAGTCTCTTTTATACATCTGATATATGCTTAATGATTAGATGCATCTGATATGTTATTTTATATATCTGAATTGTTCATCTATGGTTATGATATAACTTCTTTTACACGTATTATATGATATGTACTTAATAACCATTCAATGCTTATTTTTAGCACCTATTCAGTTGTCCCATGAAAACTTTGCAAAAATCCTATGTATTTGATCAATCACACATACTGAAAAAATTATTGCAAATAATAAATAGATTGACATTGACCATAACATATGATTAATCAAAACATATTTTTCTTCAAATGATAACAATTTGTTTTGCCGTGTACTAACTCTCTTCATTATGTTCTTAATCAATTCTACAAAATGAGATTTATCTTTTCTATAGTCTTAGTATCATTTAGAAATTTATTCAAAGATTTCTATGAGAATAGTCATTCATACCACTCAATCTACTTTCACCTCTAATCGTCGATGTCCATCATTATCGCAATCACAATCAATTGTTATTCACAATTGTAATAATTAGAGTCGATCACTATCATTACTAACCATCATTTATAATCATTTTCATTAGCCACTATTATCACAACCACAAATGGTCATCAGTATACCATCGAGCATCATCATCATTCGTCAGCACCATTAGCTATCATATCAACTACAATTATAAGTCTCTATCACTAATTGCCACCATGAACCACCAACATCTATCACTATTGTCAGAAACCACTAGCTACTATCCATAACCAACGCAATCAAGCAATATCATCCCTAATTGACACTCACAACCATCACTTATAGGCATCATCAGCACCGATAATTATGTTATTTTAAATTGACTTAGTATTTATAAAATAATTTTATTTGCACATTCAAATATTGAGAAAACAAACCGTCTTAATTATTTAATAGTGAAAATATACAAAAAAATATTGGTATTCAACAAGTCCAACACTAAGGCCGCAAACTCCCTTTTCCTTGAAACGTAATTAAGGCTGCTAATGAGCTAAGCGCAAACGAAGCTACAGTGCCACTATAGACTTTCCCACTAAACATCCTTTTCATAAATCTCAAACTTTATAGTCTCTTAATTGTTAATATTTTTTTATTCCAAAATCATAGGAATAAAAAATCCTTTTAACAAAAGTTTTCATTATTTTGAAATCTATACATGTGGTTTTGACGTGTTGAGAGTGTTATACAAAAAAAATATTAGTTCGTACTATCTTACATCATTGTTCATCTTAAAACTAAAGATATTCAGCCTAGGCAATAAGTGATATTTCTTATATAATCAAGATATGTATTTTAACTTCACTGTAAATTTAACTATATCATTTTTCGAATAAACATATATAATGTTTGTCTTTTAAATAACTTAGTTATGTAAAAGAAAAAAACACATTGTGTGCGCGTAAAAAGATCATAACAAAACAAGAATTAAATTTAGATATAAGAGATGAAAAGGTCATTTTTTTCTATTTATGTTATAAGTAGCCTAGTGATATTAGTTTATGACTGGTTTGCTATTTGTTAACCGAAATCAATAACAAATATCTAATGTGTTTGGTTATTGATTTAAAGTGTCTACAAATCGAAAATCAATAAATCAAATCGATAATATTCAAACGAACCAATCAATAAACATCCGTACCATTTATAGTTGTCAACAATATATTTTGAAAATGGATAAGTTAGTGTGTGTGTTTGGTACATAGAAAAATATTTTTCATTTTTTTCATTTTCAATTGGTCAGAATTTTTAGAAAATATTTTTCTAAAAAAACAAGTTTTTTAAAAATAGGGATAAGGCATAAATATTTTCCTAGACTATGACCGAAATTCTAGAGGCACACCTTAACTAGACTAAGATCTTATTACACTCTTAAAATAATTTTATACACCTTTTTGTGATCAGGGTATAAGATGAATAGAGATTGTTACATATCCAAATAATACATGCTCTTGCCACATAACAATGTGACGCAAAAGATTATATCATGGCATTGACCTCCACAACAACTATTTTAATTAATTATGAAATTAAGTTAACTAACATTGCTGTTGTTTTTTTCAGTAACTAACATTACTGTTCATTAGCCTAAAATTTTGAAAGAAAAATACTTCTCAATTTCCTTTCATGTTCTTTTCTATTTAGTCTAAGGTCTCATTTGTTTTCATTAAGATTAAAGACGTCTGAATTTGAATGCGTATCTAAATATTAAGATATAAAATTTAAATACACATCTGAATATTAAGATGTAGTTTCTAGGTCTGAACACTGAATCATTAAGATTTTTTGTTTTCAATAACTAAATGTGCATAATTTATCTTTTTTTTAAAATTAGGAATTAAACACTATATCAGTAAAAATTATAATCCAAAATTAAGATAACTTCTTCCAAAAAATTGTTTCAAGAATAAGATTATAATCCACCCTCCTCCCCTCCCCCCCCAAAAAAAAAAAAAACCGATTTGTTTGTCTTCTCAAACAATGTTTTTCACAAGAAACAATGATAACTCCTTCCAAAGAAGTTTTGACAGCAAACGAATTGTGACAAGAAGAGTTCTTCACAAATATCAATTCCTCCAAGAATATTGTATATATAAATAATATTAAATAAATACTTGTAAAAGATTATGAAAACTTACTTATTCAAAAGAAAAAAATGGTATATAGTTGGAAAATGATGGGAAGAAACTTGAAACTTTGTAAAAGAAGAGAAGCGAGCAAGAAGAATTTTTATTTGAAATAGACTTATTATTTTAATAGAGTCTGAATGGTATTACGACTCTGTTATAGATCTGATTCATTTAGACTCATTAAGAGGCTTTTTAAAAGGGAAAATTTTCAAAATGTCAATATTTTAGCATTTAATAGGACCCCTTAGTAGGGGTGTGCACTATTTGGATTAAACCGAAAAATCAAACCGAATTCTAATTTGGATTGGTTTTTTAGATTTTTGGTTTGGTTTTGAATTTATAATTTACTTTGTTTGATTTTTTGGTTTGGTTTCGGATTTAGAAAAATGAAAACCGAAAAATCGAAAAAATCGAATTTTATATATATATTTATATATATATGTATAGAATTAAGTTGGAGTT
The DNA here is from genome assembly GCF_019186545.1 of Solanum stenotomum. Classification (NCBI taxonomy): domain Eukaryota; kingdom Viridiplantae; phylum Streptophyta; class Magnoliopsida; order Solanales; family Solanaceae; genus Solanum; species Solanum stenotomum. The sequence goes on from NC_064286.1 coordinate 6,169,393, forward strand.
AACCACTTTTGTCCCTTTTTAGTTATTTTTATTATGGTTTAGTTTATTTTTTATGTTAGGACATCTATAATTGATATACTTTTAAGTATTGTGTTTTATGTTTTACTTGTGATTTATATTAAAAAGTATATTTAAGAAATTCACACACACACATATATATATATATATTTTTTTTTTTTTAATTTTTTTTTTTCAAATTGCAAATATAACTTTGTTATGTTTCTAATTATTTACATAACCGATTAACCGAACCGAAAAAACCCAAACAAAAAGAGAAAAACCAAACCAAATCAAATTTATTTTGGTTCGGATTGGGTTACACTTCTTCAAAACCAAAAACCAAAAATTCTAAACCGAATAGTATAAAACCAAACCGAAAAATCGAATGCACACCCCTACCCCTTAGCCACACTTTCAATATTTATTAAAAATGTCAATATTTTAGTTTGTTATGTATCTAATTCACATTGTTTTTATTTGTTCTAATTGTAAGAATACAATTATTTAATAATAGAAAGGAAAAATTTAGGGAAGAGAATATTTTTAAAAAGGAACATATCACTTAAAATACTCATCAACTACAAATTCAATATTTTATAAAAGAAACATATCACTTAATATCTCTCATTTTTATAAAAAAAAAATCCCCAAAAAAACCAAATCCTCTGTCTTCTTCATCATTCTCGCATGAATTTGGTGGCGGCAGCAATGGAAAATCAAAAGGTTAAGCTCATATGTAGCTATGGTGGAAAAATTCAACTTCGTCCTCACGATCATCAACTATCCTATATTGGCGGCGAATGCGCTACCAAAATCCTCTTTGTTGAAGTGAATTTGATTAAATTTGCGTTTTTTTCTATTTGACAAGAAGATTTTGAAAACGAGATAATTTCGTTGACAAACAACTTTGGAAAAGGAATTTCCAACTGGAACTTCGATATAATCGGTGAAATACAATCGATCAAGTATTCGTTAACTGTTGAATCATTAATTTATTTGAAAGTTTTGACATGAACGTTTTTTGATTTTCTTGGGTAATTATAAAATTTTTTGGATGACGAGGCAGAGTTTTACAAATTCACAAGTGAATACAAATTTGTATTTGGAGGAAAAAAAAAAAAAGAAACATAGCAGACGAAGAAGATAGAGAGAGTCAAAGAAAGAAGGTTGTAAAAAATATATTCATACCAGAATTGTATTCATATTAATTTTTGTTTGTCAATTGTTTTTCTTTTACTCAACATTTGTATTTTTATTAAGAATATTGTATTTCTTTTTTAGTTTGTAGTCCTCTCAATACGTATGCCAAATGGATTTGTATTTCTTAAGTATAAATATATCATATTTCTTTTCACATTAAATTTGTATTTTTTTTTAGAATATGACATCCTTCCTCAACTGATTGTATTATTTCCACTTTATATGCTATTTTTTCCAGAATTCTGTATCCTTTCTTAAATCGTATTCATATGTAATGATTGGATTATATTGAGATACAATCACTAATATTTTTGTGATACAAGTAATAGAAAAATATATTGGCAGATATGTAATACAATTTGAATCACTGAGATACGATTTTTAGTTTTTACTGTGAAAGTAAAATATCAATTTTAATTTGAATGGTAAAGTGAACACATAAAATACAAAAGTTGTTGGTATACAATTATGATGAAAACATAGTAAAAAAGAAATACACGCTTGTTGTCATTGAAATTGATATTAAAACACAAAAATGAGCACAATAATACTAACTTCAATTGAAATACAAAAGTGACTTTGTTCGTTTATCATTATGATGAATGCAAAAATAAAAAGAAATACAAACTTGTCTGCATACAATGTGAGAGTTAAATACAAATTGATCACAGTAAAATATTCACCTCAATATGATATTCAATTTCAATTTGAATGATAAAATGAGCACATAAAATACAAAAGATGCATACCTTAATCAAAGGATTGTTATGAATATCTTTAGAAATATATTTTCCAATTTTTGAAAAAAAAAAATACCAAAAATAACGGGAGGGAGTTGAAAAATGGAAAATAATTGGAAGAGGTAAATTTGAGACAGAGAAAATATATTTTTTTAAAAAATATGAGAGAGAAAGAGTTGGAAAATGTGTAATTAAGGTGAGACAAAATATGAAGTAAATTAGGATACACAATGTTTTCTAAAATAATGACATTTTGACATTTTTACTAATATTTATAAAGTATGGAGGTTTTTATTAATTAAGTTAGATTTTTTTGACTAGTTTGCTAATTTTTCCTTTTTTAAAAAAGAAACAAATAGACTTAATGGGCTGAATCTGATGACTAAGATTCAAACTTAAAAAAAAAACACACTTAATGAGCCGAATCTGAATGATTAAGATTCAGACCTCTATTAAGTACAAACAAATGAGGCCTAAGAAAAATTAGACTTATTCAATTTCAAAATAAAATGATGATTGTTCGAAATTATATAAAAAAGTTTACTACACCAAAAATAATTTTTAGTGGCAATTGTTTGATGTCAATAGGTAAATTGCGGCTAAATATGTTTGTTTTTAGAGCCATACAAGTGACAATTACATTCTAGGACTTTTTGTAAATGTCCATAAAGTCTATAGGGACGTTGAATACAATGACAATTAATTAATACCGATAAAATTTGTAGTAATCTTTATTAATGTGCAATTGTGCATGTTTATTATCATTAAAAAATATTTTTATTGTGATGGCTAAATACTTCATATCTTATAAAATGTGAGATAACTTAATACCCATTTCCCTCCTTGCATGCCCAAGTTTACCCTAAAGTCTATAGTAACATTGGAATATTATGAAACTTTAATATGGAAAACTTCGCAATAGTGTTGAAAAATAATAGAAGGATTAATTTAGATACATTCATCTTGTGTAGTAGAAAGAAATTTGTCGAGTTCTAATGTTCATTTAAAATAATTGTCTCATAAACTAGTGGTAAATTGAAAAATTTAATCAAAGTGTTGATTTTTGTTTTATTTGATTTAATTTAAAATTTTAAAATTAACTAAAAATTAATTTAATTTTAATTTCAATAAAAAATCAATCCAAATCGAACCATAAACAACCATCAAGAGTATAAATGGAGACCAAATATTCCACATACTACCAAATACTGATATAGGACAACTCAATAAAGTCTTCCCCAGAAAAAATAACACCATTCTATATTTAGAATAATTTAACTTAATAAAATAATTTAATAACATACAATTTTTTTTAAAAAAAATTTATTTTCAATGCACATATTACCAAATATCGATGTAGGACACCTAAATAAAATTCTTTTTCAAAAAAGAATAACATCATTCTATATTTAGTAATAATTTAATTTCATAAAATAATTTAAAATTATATAAAAAATTTAAATTTAAAATTTCATATTCAATCAAATAACATCGCATAAGCTGAGTTTGAATAATAAAAATCTCTTTTAACATTTTTATTAGTCATAAGACGTGCCTCAAGCGCCTTGAAGGTTGAAATTTAATTTAATTTTTTATTTTCTGGTTCTGCATTCGTGCGGCTCTCCTCAGAATTTCCGCCCAATTTACATTTTCCAATAATTACCTAATTATTGCTTTTATTAATACCATAATCCATAGAATATTCTAAAAACCCCATATTAAACTATGTTACTAAAGAGGAAAAATAAATAATACTCTCTCAGTTCATATTATTTGATCACTTTCCTTTTTACACGCATATTAAGAAATCATAATTAATAGGATAGTTTTACGAGTTCACCCTTAAGAACTTCTTTGAAGCTTTACAAACAAGTGTGAATACTTTCAAAAAGAATAGTAATTGCAAGGGTAATATGGGAAAAAAAATCAATTAATGGTTTCTTGATTTAGTAAGATGATCAACTAATATCTAACAACTGTTTTTAGTATAGTGATCAACTAACATGGAACAGAGAAATAACATATTTAGACCTCATCATAACAATCAACCTCCATAATAATATTCAGTAAAACATCGTTTTTTTTCCAAAATCATTTTTTCATGGTATATTCACTATCGTAACATTTTGCTATAGTAACCAATAAATATCTAAACAAATAATATCGTTGTAACGATATTTCACTGTACTTATAATCAAGGGCAGAGCCACATAGATGTAAGAGGGTTCATCTAAATTATATTGTATACACAAAGTTGAAATTAATTTTTTTATAATGCATATATATTAGATGTTGAATCTCATTGACTTTTGTGGTGTGTTTACTTTTTCAGATTTTAAATCCCTTAATGAAAATCGTGACCATGCCATTACTTATATTATAATATAAGCCAATACTTTGAGTTATACTTTGCTAGCTAGTGTTAACTATGGTTCCATTTGCTCCCCTATATAAACCATCCAATATCTCTCTAATTTTATACCCACAAACACCACATATACTTCTTTTCTCACTCTCTCCCCAAATATAATCATGACAACAAGCATAGAAAGCCTTTGGATTTTTGCTTTAGCTTCAAAATGCAAATCTTTCACTTCTATAAACTCAATATTCTTTGCAATTTTTCTTATTCTTATATGGTTAGTCATGAACATGATTTACTGGGCTCACCCTGGTGGTCCTGCTTGGGGCAAACACACATGGAAAAAAATAGTGTCAAATCCAATTCCAGGCCCAAAAGGTTTTCCTGTTATAGGAAGCATGAACCTCATGACTGGTCTAGCACATCATAAAATAGCAAACATGGCGAAAACTCTTAAAGCAAGTCGTCTCATGTGTTTTAGCCTTGGTGAAACACGAGTCATTGTGACTTGTAATCCAGAAGTCGCGAAAGAAATATTAAACAGTTCAGTATTTGCTGATCGTCCGATTAAAGAATCAGCCTATAGGCTAATGTTCAATAGAGCAATTGGTTTTGCATCATATGGGGTTTATTGGAGGACACTTAGAAAAATTTCATCAAATCATTTATTTTCACCTAAGCAAATCAAAATTTATGAAAAACCAAGATTTCAAATTGCTAAACAATTGATTTCTATGTTTGAAAAAAATAGTCCAAATGACATTTTACGTGTTAGAGATGGTTTAAAATTGGCTTCTTTGAATAATATGATGTGTTGTGTTTTTGGTAAAAGTTATGATTTTGATTGTTGTAATTTAGAAACAAAAGAATTGATGAAGTTAGTTGATGAAGGTTATGAACTTTTGGGCATGTTAAATTGGTCTGATCATATTTCTTGGTTAGGTGAATTTGATTTACAGAGAATTAAACAGAGGTGCTCAGAACTTGTGCCAAAAGTAAACAAGTTTGTCAAAAAGATTCTTGATGAACATGTGAATCAATCTGGTGATTTTGTGGATGTTTTGCTATCTCTTCAAGGTTCAGAAAGATTATCAGAGAATGATATGATTGCAGTACTTTGGGTAAGCAATATTTCTCAATTTACGTGATACTATTTGACTTGACATAAAAAGACTATTGAAATTTATGATCTAGAACACTTATTGATCATTGATGTGGATATTCTAGAATTGAATTGTTTCTAATTAAAGAAATATGATACAATATATTTTTTGAAACAGACTAAAAATGGAAGGGTGTGAAGGAGGGAGTAGTAGAATAGATATACAAATAGAAAAGAAAACGAACATAACTAATTAATCAAGTCTTTTTCTTCTTAAGCGACTTGTCCTTTTCGAGAATTTTTGCTTCTTAAAAATATCTTTTGGTTATTGTAAGAATATGACCAAAATGTTCTCTGAATATTTAGTGATTGGTTCAAAATAGTTCCTAAAGTATACACGAAATAGTTTGATCTTTTAAATTAGCTAAAAGTTAATGCTTTTAGTCTCCATCAAATATTTAATAATTTGTATTTGTTAGATTTGACGGAGACAATAGAAAAAAGATTTAATTATAAATATCAAGAAAGTTCAATCAAATCTTTAAGTATGTAACTCAAAAAAAAAAAAAAACACTAAAAAGATGTCAAAACAGGAGAAATTACACCTAAAAAAGTTGCACCAGACTTCGAAAATAAATCAAAAACATCTCTAAAGATCAACTTTCTTAAACAGGAACCTCGAGTTATTAAAAAAATTGTACCTCCAAATTTGAGTACCCACTAATTTAGATTTTTTTTATAGTCCCTTCAAATTTAATATAAATATTAGACAAAGACTAAAAATGTTAATTTTTGACAAAAGTTAAGGATTAAAACTATTCAATGCAAACTTATAGGGATTATTTTGAATTATCCTCAAACATATGGGACTATTTTTATCATCTTTCGCTATCTGTTTAACTTAAAAAATTAGTGTGATAGGTGGTTAAAAGGTCACAATCAATAGCAATTACAGAGTTCAAATACCATTGACCTCTTGACTATTTTGATTATTTTTTCCCTTTACTTTTTGTGTCAATTATGTGAAATAAGTTTCATAATTCTGATTTGTCATAAGTCAATGCAGGTAGTATCACACTTGCTTTCTAATCATGGATCCGCCACTGGGACCACGACACATTTACCCTTACTATTAAAGTTTACTTTTGTAGGAAATGATATTTAGGGGGACTGATACAGTGACGGTATTGGTAGAGTGGATATTAGCCCGAATGACGCTTCATCCTGCTATTCAATCAAAAGTTCAAGTCGAGATAGACAGAATCGTTGGACAATCACGAACCATGACGGAGTCTGACGTATCAGAAATGATCTATCTTCCGGCCGTGGTTAAAGAAGTACTAAGGTTGCACCCTCCTGGTCCACTATTGTCGTGGGCCCGCCTTGCAATAACTGACACCACAATTGATGGTTATCAGGTGCCAGCTGGGACCACGGCCATGGTGAACATGTGGGCCATCACGAGAGATGCAGATGTTTGGGCTGACCCACTTATGTTTAAGCCAGAAAGGTTTTTGAACGAGGCACATAGTGACATGGATTTCTCGGTACTAGGGTCCGACATGAGATTGGCACCATTTGGGTCTGGAAGGCGATCTTGTCCCGGAAAGACACTAGGCTTGACCACAGTCACTTATTGGGTCGCAACACTTTTGCACGAATTCGAGTTTGGGCCCAGTAGTAATGTTGACTTGTCTGAGGTATTGAAGCTCTCTTGTGAAATGGCCCACCCACTTAAGGTCAAGATCCGATCTAGACGTGCTCCTAAGACAAGCTAAATGTGTTACAATATATAAAGTGGAAACATGGTCCCAATAAACAAAAGAAGACCATACTCTTTCTGTACATAATATCTAGTTTTTGGTCATCTTAATGTTTGATGGTAACGCTTCTGTTTTTATTTTTTCCCTTTGGATATGGTCTTTAGAAAGTTGATTTGGCTTTTGCTTGTACAAATGATGGTTCAATTAATATAAGTTTCAATTAAGATACATACTACTTTATAATATCTCTCTCTCTCTATGTCATGGTCCAACCCGTTGGATCGTGCAAACACCTATTCTAACACCTAGATAGGAGAATCCTACCCCCAAACTAGGATATTAAATGTTGAAGTGAACAAATAATATGCTAACACTCTGTTTACATATAATAATACTCTTAACTCAATTAAAAATAAAGTTCTTTTGTAAAGAATTACATTGAACCCTCTCCAAGGAACAAATCTAAACAGGTACAAGAGTTTCTAAGAGGATACATGGTTTTAAATTAAATAGACACTACTCCCACCATAAAGGAAGAGGAGTAGAAGTTGTCGGAGATCATCTTCGTCTTCTCCTATAAAACATCACTGAATCCTGCAACTAGACTATGTCAAGTGACATAGCAAGAGTTGTATCAATACAAACAACATGTACTAGTAGACATCATTGACTGATTTGAATTCATCATATCATATCATGCAAATAATAAAAGAAGCATGAACTTGGAGATAAAACTAGGACCCGACCTTTCAATCACCACCCTTACTACAAGCAATATTACCTTGAAACCAATACATTCTATATCACAAGTCCGCCCACCTTTCACTGTCAACTCCACCATCTGGTCATTTCACCTTCATAATAGATCATATCCTAACCTCTATCACATAGATATTTTCCTAATGCAAAGTCACTACTAACTTTGTTAACTGAACTACTATTCTCCCTCAAGATCTCATGCCAATACCCTGACTTTTAGTTATTTTGTCAACCAGATAACATACAACTCTAACCACTGTTAGAAACATAATGTAACGCCTCACAACTCCTAAACAAAGATCTGAACCATCTTCCGTATGCATATATGTCCGAGCCCAATGATTTTTAAGTTGTAAATATATGTCAAGTCTCTTAATAAGTGTGCTAAGTGTATCGGGTGTAGATTAGGATCGTAACATACCTAAAAAATCAAGTCAAATTCAAAATATTTCTATCGGTTAAGTTTTCGCATGAGTCCATATAAGGGTCAACTTCAAACTACTATATCTCTTAGAATATGAAGAGTTAAGAGTCTCATAACCTTTCAAATTAAAGGTCTATGAGTCTTTTTGTCAACGACGTCCAATTTGCGATAATCTAAGTGTGAAGTAAAAAGTTATGACTGATATACTAAAGACGCTTTATCCTGAAAAATGCTCTATGACATAGAGGGAAAACGGACCTCACTGTCCACTCGAATTAAATTTCATCCTCCAACTCTTGCTATTTTTTTTAGGGTATTTTTATCCTGAAAACACTTGAGAGTTATCTAAATTACCCAAAATGTGTAGGAAATCAGTTTTTCATAATTAAATCCTCTCATTCACTCCAAAACTATTTTATGCTCAAAAACATCAAAAACACCAAGGCTAGGGTTCATCTTTCAAGATTCTCCATCAAGCTTCCTTTCTAAGATATGTAATACGTCAATGAGAGTATCCCTTTCACTCTCATGCCTAAAGTATTTGGGTTCTCAAGAAACTCTTCAAGATTTTTAGAAGTAAAGTTAAGGTTCCTATGTAATTATGATTTTTCCTCATGAACTCATGTTTTCATTATTTCACGTTTGTTCTAAAAAATTTATTGCACTGCATTAGGATGAATCCTATGGTCTCTTATGCATTAATGACTTTTAAACATGAAAACAAACATGCTATGATTTACAACCTAAATACAAGTTATTTTTAAGGCATGACTTTTGAGCTTAACCTTAATGTGATATGAATGTTAAGATGTTTATATACCTATGATCATTATATGAATACATGTTATTTTAGGAGGACTATTTGGTAACAATGAGACATGGGTTTAAAAAACTCAAGTCTCATAACTACGCGTCAACGTAGGATTATGTTTCACCACTTTGATAGTTGACCTTTAGCCCTTTGTTGCTCATGTTTGTGGATCCGCATAAGATAAGATGAGGTTTTATACCTCGGTAAAGTATAGGACAACCCATCCAACTAGGATTACAAGTTGGGTGTCATGAGATCAAATGACACATGTCGGTTATAAGAAACTACCCAGTTTATGCATCTTTTACGATATGTCCTTAGCTTAATTTGAGGTACATTAAGTATGTTTTTTATGTTATGATTATGTAAGGCTACTGATTTAGACTCATCTTTATGTATATATTTTTGAAACATGATCTTAACACTGATATCTATGCATGAATTCCATTTTTTTTTTCAATTCCTTTTATTATGATTATGACTTTACTTTTTAGAAATCTTATTACATTGGTTCCTCAATATGTTACTTTATATGCGTATGTTGGTGCCCTTACATACTCAGTACATTCCACGTATTAACACTTACTTTTCTCTACACTGCATCCTTTTATGATGTAGATTTCGGCACCCATACTCAGACTCATGGCTAGTGAGGTTGCGGCAGTTCCAACCAAAAGTTGGTGAGTCCTCATTCGGGAAATTCCATGATTAATTGTTAGTAAGATTTCAGTAGGTTCTTTGTTTATTTGGTTTGAGGTAACTGAGGTCATGTCCCAGGAAAATTATTTCTTTAAATATAGACGCTAGAGGCTTATTTTAGATATTAGCTATTCAGTTGTCATGGATTTATTGAATTCCTTATTAAGACTTATTAAACATATGTTTTATCTTCCACATTAGTTTCATATGATATGCTTTAACATGTTAAGTCAAGGGTTAGCTTGGAACCACTTGATATTGTGTCTTAGTTGGGGTATAGACTCGGGTCATAACAAACTTGGTATTTAGTGTATGGTTCAAGTGTCCTAGGTTGTTTGAAAAACCACATATAGTAGAATTCTTTGTATGAGTGTAAAATGAGCCACACTTATAAGAATTAAGCTACATGATGTTTAGGAAATTATTCTCTTCCTTCTTAATCTGGTTTGTGCAATAAAGTTGAACTCTATCTATCTATCTATCTGTCTATCTATCTATCTATCTATCTATCCCCTTAATTCGTGTTTATGCGTGTTTCAGGTCATGCCTCCACGAAGAGTCATTGGTCGTCCGATGCAGACCAGAAATAGGGGATACTCTCTAGGCAGAACGAAACTCAAAGGCCATCAATACCTATTGGACCAAGAGTTCCAAACCCACCTATTGTACAACTACATCAGGTTGATGTTACTAATGCTGAATTTCGCAATCCAATCCAGATGTTGGCTCAAGCTATGATAGCTTAGGTTGGTCGTCTGGAAGCAGGTCTTGCAGAACGTAATTAGTTTCCAGACACGTCAAGGGTTCTTAGAATAAATCCTCTCGAGTTCACGAGGTTGAAACTAAATGAGAATTCAAAGAACTTTGTGGATGAGATTTAAAAGGTGTTTCAAGTGATGAAGAATGATTAGTGGAAGAAGAGTGGGGGATGGTACACCAATATTAAGTTGGGTTGTGTTTCAAAATGCTTTCATATGGCAGTTCTTTCCTCGTGAGCTACAAGAAGCAAAGCTAAGAGAGTTTCTCAGTTTTAAACATGATTCAATAAGTGCGCAGGAGTATAATCTCAAGTTCACAAAGTAGTCTCGCTATGCTCTGGAAATGATGGCTGATATGAGGGGTTGGATGAGCCTATTTGTGTCGGGATTGTCCTGCCTATTGAATAAAGAAGGTAAGATAGACATGTTGATTGGGTACTTGGATATATCTAGGTTGATGATTCTTGTGCAACAGGCACGGGAGGATAAGTTGAAAGATAGGGAAGAGTATTAGAACAAAAGGGCTAGGACTTATGTTTAGCCAACAAAAAGCCATCAACAAAGGCAGTCTGGACCAACTTCATTTTCATGGTAAGTGTCTATATGGTAAGGATAAGTGTTATGGTGTGGACAGACAGGTCACATATGCAAGTATTGTCCCACAATAAGGCAATTAAATAGAGGTAACATGCCTCGGTTTACTACACCATCCATCCCCGCAGGACGAAACTTTCAGAAAGGCACCACTTCTAGAGCAAATGGTAGCCATAATTACTTTTATGGTCTTTTTTCTCGTTAGTATCAGGAGAACTCTTCCGATATGGTTACATGTATGTTAAAAGTTTTATCCATTAATGTTTATGCTTTGTTAGACCGTGGGGCTACTTTTTATTTTGTGACTCCGTATGTTGCTGTAAAGTTTGGTTTTAAACCTAAAAATCTCTTAAAATCCTTTTATGTTTCTACTCCTATTAGAGATTCAATTTTGGCTGAGCAAATATATAGAAATTGCACAATCTAAGTCCTTCAAAAAGATACCACAACTGATCTAGTAGAGCTAGATATGGTAGACTTTGATGTTATTCTATTCATGAACTAGTTACATTCGTGTTATGCATTAGTTGACTACATAACCAAATTCATAGAGTTTCAATTTCCAAATGAGTCAGCCTTAGAGTGGAAGGGTAGTTCTACCTTACCTAAAGGTTGTTTCATTTCTTATCTTAAGACCAGAAAGATGATCTTAAAGGCTATCTCTACCATATATAGTTTGAGTTAAGGATTTCAGTCTCGACACCTCATCTCTTCCGTTGGTTCCTATAGTATGTGAGTTTCTATAGGTCTTTCCTAATGATCTTCTAAGAGTTCATCCCGATAGGAAAATATACTCTTCCTGACACGCAACCTATCTACATTTCTCCATATAGAATGACTCTAGCCGAGTTACAAGAGTTGAAAGAAAAGTTGAATAACCTTCTAGATAAGGGATTCAATAGGCTTTGAATTTCTCCATTGGGTGCTCCAGTTCTATTTGTGTACGAAAAATGGCTCTCTCCGAATGTGTATCAACTACCTTCAGTGGAACAAAGTCATCATTAATAATAAGTATCCCCTTTCTAGAATTGATGACTTGTTCGACCAGTTTCAGGGTGCCACCTGCTTTTCTAAGCTTGATCTTATATTTGGGTACCATCAATTTAAATTTAGAGAATGTAATATCTTGAAAAAAGCCTTTCTAAAATGGTATGGCTACTACGAGTTTCTTGGTATGTCATTTGGGCTAAACCAATGGTCCTATAGCTTTTATGGGCCTCAGGAACAGGATGTTCAAGCAATACCTTGACATGTTCGTTATTGTATTCATTGGTGATATCCTTATCTATTTCTTTAGTGAAGAGGAACATGCTAATCACCTCAGGATTATTCTCCAAACTCTCAAGGATAGAGAGTTGTTTGATAAATTCTTTATATATGAGTTTTGGTTGAGATCAATTGAATTTTTGGGACACGTTGTTTCCACTGAGGGTATTCGGTTGATGAAAAAAGACTGAGGTAGTGAAGAATAGGCCTAGCCCCACCACTCTGACTGACATTAAGAACTTTTTGGGTTTAGCCGATTACTATAGGAAATTTGCTGAGGGGTTCTCATCTATATTTTCCCAATGAACAGACTAACACAAATAAAGGTCAAATTCTAGTGGTATGAGAGTTGTGAGCGGGGCTTTGAAGACCTGAAGGTCCAGTTGACTTCTGCTCTAATTTTGACCTTTCCAGAGGGTACATACAATTTTGTGGTTTATTGTGACGCTTGTAGAGGTTGTCTTGGTTGCGTTCTAATGCAAGAACAATAAATTCATTCCTTATGTTTCTAGATAACTCAAGGTCTATGAGAAAAACTATCCCACCCACAACCTAGAGTTAGTTGTTGTAGTGTTTTCTTTAAAAAATTGGCGTCATTATCTTTATGGTGTGCATGTTGACGTCTTCACAAATCATAAGAGTTTGCAATATGCATTCAATCAGAAAGAGTTAAATCTTCATCGGATGAGGTGGCTTGAACTTGTTAAATATTATGATATGAGTTTGTCTTAGCAAGTTGTAAATGGGGAGTGTGGCCCATATAGAGGAAGGTAAGAAGGAACTGGAGATAGAAGTGAATGGACTTACACGATTGAGAGTTTGTCTGGCAGATTTCGATGAGGGTGGTGTGGTATTTTAGAATAGATATGAGTCTTTTACTGGTGATTGAGGTGAGGGAGAAGCAAGATATTAATTCCCCATTACTCCATTTTAAAGATGTAGTTCACAAACAAAATGTGGAAATCTTCTTAATTAATTGAGGGAAATGAAATATTTTGCTATCAAAGAAGGTTGTGTGATGTAGATGGGTTTAAATATCGAATTCTAACAGAGGCTCATAGTTCCAGATACTCCATTCACCATGTTCCACTAAGATGTACTGTGACTTGAGAGAAGTGTTCTAGGGGAATGGTAAAAGTGACATGACAATTTTGTAGCAAAGTGTCCTAACTATCAACAAGTAAATGTGGAACATCAAAGACCTGGTGTCAAGGCTCACAACATAAATATCTAATATGGAAATGAGAGATGATTAACATGAATTTCATCATAGGCCTACCTCGTACACACCGATAACAAAACTCCATTTGGGTAATCGTAGATATGATGACTAAGTCGACTCACTTCTTGTTCGTTAAGACTTCAGATTCCACCAAAGATTATTCAAAAATGTATACTCGAAAGATAGTCAAACTTCATGGGATTTCTGTCACATCCCGAGCCTACACCCTGGGCAGGACTGACACTTGAGAACCATTGCTGGCCCCAAGCGAACCCTTGGCCTGACTTACTTACTTAGCGGAAGACTTTAAGCATTATTACGATGATGAAATGCACTTTACTCAACTGTTTAATAAAATAACTAAGAATGTTTAAAGGTCAAACATTCAACTTGGCCAAAATGGCAACTCAAGTCTTAACATGTGAAATAATAATGTAAAAACAACTGACTACTAACTGTCTATGAAGCCTCTAAAACAAAGAGGGATGTCGGTACAGGACCCCCGATCATCCTAACAACTGAAAGCTAAACAATTATGAAAAAAGACTCTACGGAAAGCAATGAGGCTCACCAACTAACTCTGAGTGCTCAACCTGATCAACGAGGCGCTGGATGTTGATCCTGGTTACCTGAGTCTGCATCATAAAATGATATAGACCAACTTGCATCAGTACATTGAATGTATGAGTATGTGAGTTGGAATGCTAAACACAACTTAAGCTTGAATCTGAAAGGAACATTTACCTTGGTTTTCCCCAGATATGGTCATTTTGAGTTTTTGGTCATGTCCTTTGGTTTGACCAATGCACCGACAGCTTTCATGGACCTTATGAATAGAGTTTTCAAACCTTATTTAGATGTGTTTGTTATCGTTTTCATTGATGACATACTAATCTATTCAAGGAATGAAGAAGATCATGCTAGTCATCTCAGACTAGTCCTTCAGACTTTGAAAGATAAGGAGTTGTATGCTAAGTTCTCTAAATGTGAGTTTTGGCTTAAGTCTTTGGCGTTCCTAGGCCATATTGTGTCCGGTGATGGTATTAAAGTTAATACTTGGAAAATTGAGGCAGTGTAGAATTGGCCTAGACCCACATCTCCAACAGAAATTAGAAGTTTCTTGGGATTAGCTGGCTATTATAGAAGGTTTGTTGAGGGGTTCTCGTCTATTGCATCTCCTTTGACAAAGTTGACTCAGAAGACAGTGAAGTTTCAATAGTCTGAAGCTTGTGAGAAAAGCTTTCAGGAATTGAAAAAGAGGTTGATTACAACTCCAGTTTTGACGTTACCAGAAGGTACTCAAGGTTTTGTAGTGTATTGTGATGCATCTAGAGTTGGTTTGGGTTGTGTCTTGATGCAAAATGGCAAAGTTATAGCGTATGCCTCTAGACAGTTGAAAGTTCATGAGAAGAACTACCCAACCCATGACTTAGAGTTAGCTGCTGTAATGTTTGCTTTGAAGATATGGCGTCATTACTTGTATGGTGTGCATGTTGACATATTCACTGATCATAAGAGCCTTCAATATGTGCTTACTCAGAAAGAGCTTAATCTCAGACAGAGGAGGTGGTTAGAATTACTTAAGGACTATGACCTGAGTATTCTTTATCACCCAAGTAAGGCTAATGTTGTTGCTGATTCTTTAAGCAGATTGTCTATGGGTAGCACCGCCCATATTAAAGAAGAGAAGAGAGAGTTAGCAAAAAATGTGCACAGATTGGCACGCATGAGAGTCAGCCTTATAGACTTCGCTGAAGGGGGAATAGAAGTAACGAGCAAGGCCGAGTCATCACTAGTGTCAGAAATGAAAGAGAAACAAGACCAAGATCCCATTTTGCTTGAGTTGAAGGCAAATGTTCAAAAGCAAATAGTATTAGCTTTTGAACAAGGGGGAGATGGTGCTTTGAGATTTCAAGGTAGATTGTGTGTACCTATGATAGATAAACTCCAAGAGAGGGTGATGGATGAAGCTCACAGCACTAGATATTCCATTCATCCAAGTTCCATGAAGATGTATCGTGACTTGAGAGAAGTTTATTGGTGGGATGGCATGAAGAAGGACACTGCAGAGTTTGATGCTAAATGTCCAAATTGCTAACAAGTGAAAGTGGAACACCAAAGGCCCATTGGTTTAGCTCATAGGATAGAACTTCCAGAATGGAAGTGGGAGATGATCAATATGGATTTCATCATAGGGTTGCCAAGGTCTCGCAGGCAACATGATTCTATTTGGGTGATTGTCGACAGAATGACAAAATCAGCCCATTTTCTACCCGTAAAGACTACCAATTCAGCAGAAGACTATGCCAAGTTGTATATTCAAGAGGTGGTGAGACTTCATAGAGTCCTAATCTCCATTAGTTTAAATAGAGGTGTACAGTTCACTGCACAGTTCTGGAAATCTTTTCAGAAAGGCTTGGGTTCCAGGGTGAACTTGAGTACTGCCTTTCATCCTCAGACTGATGGAAAGCAGAGCGTACTATTCAGACTTTAGAAGATATGTTGAGGGCTTGTGTGATTGATTTCAAAGGTAATTGGGATGATCACCTACCTCTCATTGAGTTTGCCTACAATAATAGTTATCACTCCAGCATCAAAATGGCTCCATACGAAGCTCTTTATGGGAGACGATGTAGATCTCCCATTGGATGGTTTGAAGTTGGTGAAGCAGGGTTGATAGGACCAGATTTAGTTCACAAGATATGAAGAAGGTGAAAGTGATTCAAGAGAGATTGAAAACAGCATAGAGTAGCCAGAAATCCTACACTGATGTTAGGAGAAGGGCGTTAGAGTTTGAAATAGATGATTAGGTATATTTGAAAGTTTCACCCATGAAAGGGGTTATGAGGTTTGGTAAGAAGGGGAAACTTAGTCCCCGATTTATTGGACCTTATCGCATAGCTAAGAGAATTGGCAATGTTGCATATGAGTTTGAGTTGGAGTTGCCGCAGGAACTAGCAACGGTTCATTCGGTATTTCATATCTCCATGTTGAAGAAGTGCATAGGTGATCCTTCATTGATCCTACCGACTGAAAGTGTTAGGATCAATGATAACTTATCTTATGAGGAGATTCCTGTGCAAATTCTAGACCGTCAAGTTCGTAGGTTAAAAATGAAGAATGTAGCCTCAGTTAAGGTCCTTTGGAGGAGCCAATTTGTTGAGGAAGCCACTTGGGAAGCCGTAGAGTACATGAAGAAGAGATACCCATATCTCTTTGAATCCGGAGGAAATGTAGACCAAGGTACTAATTTCTTTCTTAGTGCTCTTTAAATTTTAGTGAGCATGTTGTTGCTTGTTGTTGTTTGCATGAATTGCTTGTTGGGTGTTTGAGTTTGATGTTACACCCTTAGCCTTGTTAAAGTAATCTCATTCGAGGACGAATGTTCCCATGGGGGAGATATTGTAACATCCGACAATTTGAAATAACTAAGAAGAGGCTTAGAATTGGAAATTTTCATTTTTGGAAAGAATTTAAAAATCTTGAAAATTTGGCTAAGTATGGAAAATAATGAATTTTTGGCCAACTTTGAACAGTTATAACTCCTAGCTCTAGATGATCTAGGTGTGGTTCCAGTTATGGTTGCAAAGTTCGTGGATTGGTCTTTCCAACGCCATCAAGTTTGCTCATTTCTGAGTTCGTATGAGCGAGTTATGCCCTTTGAAAGTTGGGCAGTTGGCAGGGAATCCGTCCGAAAATTTGTAAGGGCATTTTGGTCTTTTCCCTAGCCTTTTCTTTTGGATATATATGAGTGTGTTGGACTGATTTTGATAAGTTTTTCTCATTTTTAAAGAGTGAAAGTAAGGGTTTAAGAGTGAAGAGGAGAAGAAAAGGAAAAAGAGAAGATCAAGCTAGGTTTCGCTAAAGATCGTCGTGTTTTCTTCGGGGGTGATCCCTATTAAGGTATGTGAGTTCATAGTGTTGGGTTGGTTCTTTCCCCCACACTCCAAGCTCGTTTAATTTTGAGAAAAGATTGAATATGTTTGTTGAAGTTGTTGGTTATAATTGTAGAAGTTGTAGTTATGTTGTGTTGAAGTTCTTGTTGGTTTGGTGTATGTTTCGGTTGGTGTTTGTGAGTTGAATCTATTGCATGTTAAGAGGTTTATGATCTTAATTGTTTGGGGCTGGAAACTTTGATGTGTAGAAGGTTTAGAGTTGGAGAAAACTAAGGAGAAAAGTCAATTTTCGGGGAAAAAGGGTGGGGCGTCGCGCCTGTCAGTGCGCCCCAACAGGAGCTCTGAACTTTCCCCCTTTGGGCGGCGCGCCCATCAGAGCGCCAACAGGCTTCCTCTAAAGTTTTGGGTTTGGCGCTCCGCGCCTCTTAGAGCGCCAAGTTTTCCCATTCTTTCCCCACTTTCTCTTACATGTTCCTAGGTGTTGTACCTATGTTCCCTTGTTATTTCCAACACTCCAAGGTACGTTTAAACGTCAAGAACTCGTCCATAACACGTGATCAAACACCTTGAATTCATGATTCCAATTCAAGGAGAGTAAGTTTCCAAGTCAAGGGAAGTTAAGAGTTGAGTCTAGAAGTTCAAGAAGGGAGTCAAAGCAAGTCTTTAAAGCTTTCCAAGAATCTTTGTTGAATGTTTTAACTTCATTTTTCAGGCTCAAATTTCAAGTTAAGTCAAGAATTTCAAGTTAAGTCAAGATCTCAAAAGTTATTAGGGAACTATGTATTCCCGAAGAAGTTTCCAAATGTTTTTACATTTGAGTAAGAAAGGAACTATGATTCCAAAAGAGCCTTTGGGCTAGTTTTCAAGAAAAAGGAACATTGTTTCCAAGTGAGCCTTCGGTCAAAGTATTGAGTAATTATCTCAAATAAAGAAAGATGTGTTTAAAACACTTATGAGCTAAGTATTTTTGGGAGTATTCTTGAGCATCGAATTGGGGACACGAGTTCATATTAACTCAACTCTCCATAAGAACCATGCGCCAACATGGGAGTTAACGGGTCATACTTTTTAGATGAATCCGTAAGATTAAGCTAATGGATCCACTTAGTAAAGTTAGCTTCCTATATCACGGCAAGGTATAGGATGGCTCTTGGGCAACGTAAGGTAAAATGTTGTATCATCACTAGGGCTCATAGTGGTGATTGTCGGTTAAAAAATCTCCCCCTAAAGTTATATTACTTTATATAAGTAAAGTTGAGTTGTTATTGTTTTAACTTTAACAAGCTAAGTTGTTTATACTATTTTGCAAGCTTTATATATTGCATGTGTCGTATTGCTTTATATATTGAGTTCAGTTATTTAAGAGTTGAACAGAGCCAAGGTAAGAGTTCCTTTGTACTCTTTTCAAGCGTAAGTTGTGGTTTAGCTTTCCAGCTCGCATACTTGTACATTCAATGTACTGATGCCAGTTAGCCTACGTCTTATTATGATGCAGACACAGGTGCCCAGGTCCAGCAGCCGGTTCGCCGTTGATCCAGTTGAGTACTTCCGAGTCAGTGGTAAGCCTCTTTGTGTTTCGGAGGACTCGATTATGTTGTTCTTTTAGTTTTGTTTTATTAGGATGTTGCAGGGTCTGTCCCAACATCCATCTCAGTATTATAGAGGATTCATAGACAGTCAGTCAGTTAGTTTGGAGTCTCTCATCTATGTATATATGTAAATATTCTATTTTGAGACTCAAGTTGCCTTTTTGGCCAGATTTTATTTTAGTCAGGTTGTTTTAAAACCTTGCATTGCATTGAGTTTTTCGTTGAGTTAAGAAAGCCAGGCCAAGGGTTCGCTTGGTGGCCAGCAATGGTCTTCGAGTGCCAGCCACGTCCAGGGTGTAGTCTTGAGGCGTGACAAACTTGGTATCAGAGCAAGTTCAAGAGTTCTAGGGAGTTTATGAAGCCGTGTCTGTAGAGTCCTAGTTATCGCTGTGAAGCGCGCCACATTTATAATTGGGAGGCTACAACATTTAGGAAAATTTTTCATTTCTTTCACACTCATCTCGTGCGTTAGAGTTGATCTCTAAAAAGTTTCTGTCTAATCCGTGCTTACACATGTTTCAGATAGTCATGCCTCCATGAAGAGTTGGCAGAGGGCGTCTTCCTAGACGTTATGTTGATGAGCAAGAGTTACCATATGCCCCGAGAGTGCAACCACAAGGGGAAGTTTCAAATACCGAGTTCAGAGAGGCAATTAGAATTCTGATTTCTTCGAATTTGAAGAGATGTGGATATCTCTTCTTCATATATTCCTTAGCTTCCCAAGTAGCTTCCTCAACAAATTGGTTCCTCCAAAGGAATTTGACTAATGCTACCTCTTTTGTTCTCAACTTGCAAACTTGGCGATCTAGAATCTTAACATAAATCTCCTCATAAGACAAGCTATCCTTGATCCCAACATCTTCAGTTGGTATAATCAATAAAGGATCACCCATGCAACTTATTCAACATGGAGATGTGAAATACCAGATGAACCGCTGCTAACTCTTGGGGTAGCTCCAACTCATAAGCTACCTTGCATATTCTCTTGGAAATTCTGCGTTCACTATTAAGCCTACGCCTGTCCATTCCTTTCAAGCTTGATCCTTCCAGGGCCAATATATCGGGGACTAATCTTCCCCTTCTTACCAAACCTCATAACACCCTTCATGGGTGAAATTTTTAAATATACCCAATCATCTACTTCAAACTCTTACTCCATTCTCCTAACATCAGTGTAGGATTTCTGACGACTCTGCGCTGTTTTCAGCCTCTCTTGAATCACTTTCACTTTCTCCATAGCTTGATGAACTAAATCTGGTCGTATCAACCCAGCTTCACCAACTTCAAACCATTCAATAGGAGATCTGCATCTTCTCTCATAAAGATCTGCATAAGGAGCCATCTGGATGCTAGAATGGTAACTATTGTGGTAAGCAAACTTAATGAGAGGTAGGTGATCATACCAACTTCCTTTTAAATCAATCACACATGCCCTCAACTTATCTTTTAAAGTCTGAATAGTGCGCTCTGCTTGACCATCTGTCTGAGGATGAAAATCAACACTTAAGTTCACCTTTGAACCCGAGCCTTTTTGGAATGACTTCCAAAACCGTGCAGTAAATTGTGCACCTCTTTCTGATATGATCGAAATAGGGACTCCATGAATTCTTACTACCTCTTGAATATATAACCTGTCATAATCTTCTGCTGTATGGTTAGTCTTTACTGGCAAAACGTGGGCTGACTTTGTCATTCTATTGACAATCACCCAAATAGAATCATGCAGCTTACGAGACCTCGGCAAACCTGTGATGAAGTTTATATTAATCATCTCCCATTTCCATTCCAGAAGTTCTATATTTTGAGCCAAACCACTGGGCCTTTGATGCTCTTCTTTAACTTGTTGGCAATTCGGACACTTAGCAACAAATTCTGCAATGCCCTTCTTCATGCTACTCCACCAATAAACCTCTTTCAAATCGTGATACATCTTCATGGAACCCGTATGAATGGAATATCTGGAGCTATGAGCTTCCTCCATAATCCTCTCTTGGAGTTAATCCACCCTTGGTACACACAATCTACCTTGATACCTCAACACACCATCTCCCCCTTGTTCATAAGCCATTAATTTTTGCTTATGAACATTTTCCTTCAATTCAAGCAAAATGGGATCTTGGTCTTGCTTCTCTTTTACTTCTGACACTAATGATGATTCAATCCCATTCATCACCACTACTCCTCCTTCTGTGGAATCCATTAGTCGGACTCCCAGGCGTGCAAGTCTATACACATCTTTTGCTAACTTTCTCTTTTCTTCCTCAACATGGGTGATACTACTCATAGACAACCAACCTTCTCAAAGCATCAGCAACAACTTTAGCCTTACCTGGGTGATAAAGAATACTCATGTCATAATCCTTAAGTAATTCTAACCACCTCATTTGTCTGAGATTAAACTATTTCTGAGTAAACACGTACTAAAGACTCTTGTGATCAGTGAATACATCAACATGCACAGCATACAGCTAATGACGCCATATCTCCAAAGCAAATACCACGACAACCAACTTTAAGTCATGGGTTGGGTAGTTCTTTACATGAACCTTCAACTGTCTGAAGGCATAAGCTATAACTTTGCCATTCTGCATTAACACACAACCCAAACCAACTCTAGACGCATCACAATAGACCACAAAGCCTTGCGTACCTTTTGGTAAGGTCAATACTGGGGCAGTAGTCAACCTCATTTTCAATTCCTGAAAGGTTTTCTCATAAGCTTCAGACCATTGAAACTTTACTGTTTTCTGAGTCAACTTGGTCAACGAAGATGAAATGGACGAGAATCCCTCAACAAATCTTTGATAATATCCAACCAACCCCAAGAAACTCCTAATATCATTTGGAGATGTGGGTCTAGGCCAATTATGCACTGCCTCTATTTTCTGAGTGTCAACTCTAATTCCATCACCAGAAATTATGTGGCCCAATAATTCCACAGACTTAAGCCAAAACTCACATTTAGAGAACTTAACATATAACTCCTTATCTTTCAAAGTCTGAAGAACTATTCTGAGATGGCTAGCATGATCTTTCTCATTCCTCGAATAGATTAGTATGCCATCAATGAACACCATAACAAACATATCTAAATAAGGCTTGAATACTCTATTCATAAGGTCCATAAACGCTGCAGGTGAATTAGTTAAACCGAACGACATGACCAAAAACTCATAATGACCATAATGGGTCCTGACTGCTGTCTTGGGAATATCACACTCCCTTACTTTCAACTGATGGTAGCCAGATCTGAGGTGTATCTTAGAAAAATAAGAGGCACCCTAAATTTGATAGAAAAGATCATCAATTCTCGAAAGAGGATACTTGTTCTTGATGGTAACCTTGTTCAATTGGCAGTAATCTATACACATCCTAAGGGAACCATCTTTCATTCTCACAAATAAGACCGGACCGCCCCAAGGTGAGACACTTGGTTGAATAAAGCCCTTATCTAGGAGATCTTTCAATTGCTCTTTAAGCTCTTTTAACTCTGCTGGTGCCATTCTATATGGCGGAATATATATAGGACGAGTATCTGGAATAATGTCTATGCCAAAGTCTATTTCTCTCTCAGGAGGGACTCCGGGTAGATCATCTGGAAAGACTTTCAGAAACTCTTTTACTATAGGAACTGACTGCATGAGAGGTATCTCAACACTAGAGTCATTAACTCGGACTAAGTGATAGACACAACCCTTAGAAACTAACTTTCTCGCCTTAAGGTACGAAATGAAATGACCTTTAGTCACTGCTGAACTACTACTCCACTCTATGACTGGCTCATTTGGAATCTGGAACTTGACAACTCGAGTTCTACAATCTAGTGATGCATAACATACATGAAGCCAGTCTATACCTAGAATGACAGCAAAATCTACCATGTATAACTCAACTAAATCAGCCATGGTGTTCCTGTGATTGATGGAAATTGAACAATCACGATAGACTCTCTCTGCTAGAATAGACTCACCAACATGTGTAGAAACACTGAAGGGCTCACTAAGTTGCTCAAGAATAACATCGAAATTCATAGCAACATAAGGAGTTACAAAGGATAAACTTAAATTTTGGGTCTAGCAAAGCATAAACATTAAAATTAGAGACTTGGATCATACTAGTGACAACATCTGGCGAATCCTCTTACTCTTGCCGACTAGTGATCGCATAAAGGTGGTTTGCTCCTCCGCCAGTTTCGAAAGTAGCTCCTCTAGGTGCAGCCCTGTCTGGTGGAGCAACTGATGAAGATTGGGTTCTATTTCCTTGATTCCCATTACCTTGCCGATTCTTTGGACACTTTTTCATAAAGTGACCCTGTTTTCCACACTTGAAACAACCTGTGGAGCCATCACGACATTTACCTGGGTGGGTTCTACCACACTTAGCACATGCAGAAGCCCAGTTACCTCCTTGTGCCACACTGCCCTAAGATTGGGCAGGTCTAGCTCTGAAGTTCTGAGAATTCTGATTATTGTACTCACATTTGCTCCTTGGTGCAGGTGCACTAACAGATAATGGAGCAGGTCCTTTCTGCTTTTGCTAAAAGGACGAACGATTCACATTACTTCTTTGCTGCCCGGACTCATTTCATGTCTTCGCTTTCTTGTTTCTAAACTCCTCCATATCCCTCAGCTTCTCTTTCTCAACCTGCTGCACGTAGACCATCAACCTTGATATATCCATGTCACCTATTAGCATGGCTTCCTTACTATCCTTATCTGACAGACGAGGCAACCCAACAACGAATAAATTCATCCTGCTCCTCATGTCGGCAACCATCTCTTTGCTTTTCTTAGCTCACGGGGAAAGAAATGCCCCATGGAAGCACTCTCAAGAAACTGTATAAAGATGAACTCTGTCGCACGAAATGAGTATGAAGAAAGTGAGACAGTTCCTAAAATGTTGCAGTCTCCTAATTTTAGATGTGGCGTACTTCACACTGGTAACTAGGACTCTACAGACACGGCTTCATAGACTCCCTAGGACTCTTGAACTCTGTGCTCTGATACCAAGTTTGTTATACCCCGAGCCTACACCCTGGGCGGGACTGGCACTCGAGAACCATTATTGGCCACAAACGACCCTTGGCCTGGCTTACTTACTCAGCAGAAGACTCTAAGCATTATTACAATGATAAAATGCACTTTACTCAACTGTTTAATAAAATAACTAAGAATGTTTAAAGGTCAAACATTCAACTTGGCCAAAATGGCAACTCAAGTCTTAACATATGAAATAATAATGTAAAGACAACTGACTACTAACTGTCTATCAAGCCTCTAAAATAAAGAGGGATGTTGGGACAGGACCCTCGATCATCCTAACAACTCAAAGCTAAAAGATTATGAAAAAAGACCCTCCGAAAAGCAAGGAAGCTCACCAACTGACTCTGAGTGCTCAACATGATCAACGAGGTGCTGGATGCTGATCTTGGTTACGCGTCAGCATTATAAAACGATGCAGGCCAACTGGCATGAGTACATTGAATGTACGAGTATGCGAGTTAGAATGCTAAATACAACTTAAGCTTGGAAAGGATCTGAAAGGAACACTTACCTTGGCTTTACTCAACTCATGAATAACTCAACTCAAAATGCAGTGTAAAACAACAATAATAGTGCAATTTATACAAATCAATTAGAACAGCAAATAACAACTCAATTTATTAAAGATATGCAATAACAAACTCAACTTTACTCATATATCAAATTAGTATAGTTTCTGTGGGAGTTTTTCTAACCGACAACCACTACTATGAGCCTAAATGGTGATACATCGTCTTGCCCACGCTGTCAGAATTGTCCTATACTTTGCCGTCATTTAGAACGCCTTAACTAAGTGGATCCACTAGTCTATGCTAAAAAGCAACTTAAGGAGTCATCTAAAAAGTATGATCCTTTACTACCCATGATGGCTATATGGTTTATGGAGACTTGAGTTAATATGAACTCACATCCCCATATCGGTGCTCAATACTACTCTCAAAATATACTTAGCTCATATGTTTTTAAAACAAAACTTCTTTCTTTGGTTTGAGATAATTACTCAAAACTTAGCTTGAAAGCTCTCTTAGAAATCGGTGTTTCCCTTCCTTGTTCAAATGTGAAAACATTTTAAACTCTTGGGAATACTTAGTTCCCTTATAACTTTTGGAGAAATGAACTCAACTCTTTACTCTTTGCTTAACTTAAAACTGTCTTAGAACAAAGTTAAAATCTAGGGAGCAAGTCCGTGACGCGGAGCCAGTGCCTAGATTTGCCCGACTAATTTCCTTCTTCGTTTTCCAGCCCTAATTCGCTCAAACTTGGTTCTTTCTCCCAAATTCTTTTTAGATAGAGATACCCAGAAAATGTACCTAAGAACCTAAATCCAACCAACTCAATAATTTGACGTAATGATCTCAAAAACTTCTCAATCTCAGCCCAATTCAAGAACGACATTAAATTCAAGAATACATATCAAGAACATCAACTTTCAAACTCTTATAGGACGAATTCATGTTGAAATAAACATGTTTGGCATATGGGTGAACGAACCCAACGTTATGAAAACCTCACATACCTCATAGGGATTAACCCTTGGCGAAATCCACACGAAAATTTCCAAGAACTCGACGAACTATGAACTTCTCTTCTCCTTTCTCCTTTTTTCTCTTTTCTCCAAACCCTAGCGTATTTTGGTAAAAGTGTAAACTGATATAATTCTGATTAGACCCTAACTTAATTACCAAAAATGAAATAAAACAATTGAGCAAGGAAAAGACAAAACTACCCTTCAAAAATCCGGATTAGACTTTCCTTATTTGAACAACCCAACTTCAAATGGGCATATCTCACTCATACAAACTCACAATCGCGCAAACTCGGCGGCGTTGGAAAGATTATTCCAAGATATTTCCTATAGTATTTGGAAGCACACCTAACTCATCTTGAGCTAGAAGTTATGGTTGTTTGAAGTTGACCAAAAATCATACTTAACATAACTTAACCAAATTTCCAGATTTTTCCATTATTTCCTAAAATGACTATTTCCATTTCTAAACTCTTCCTAGTTCTTTCAAATAGCAAAATGTTACAATTTCTTTGTCCATCATATTTGATATTGGCACTCAATTCACGTCACATTTTTGAAAGTCTTTCCAGAAGAGTGTATGAACTCGTGTGGACCTCAATACAACTTTTCATCCACAGACCGATGGTCAGGCTAAGCAAACCATTCATACTCTAGAGGATATGTTGAGGTCTGGTGAGATCGACTTCAAAAGTAATTGGGATGATCACCTATCTCTTAATTAGTTTGCTTATAATAATATTTATCATTCTAGCATCTAGATGACTATGTTTGAAGCATTGTATAGGAAGAGGTATAGATCCCCTATTAGCTGGTTCAAAGTGAGTGAGGCTACTTTGATAAAATCAGACTTAGTTAACCAAGCCATGGAGAAAGTCCCATTGATTAGAGAACAACTGAAAATGGCTCAAAGTCGACATAAATTTTACTCTGATATGAGAACGAGACACTTGGAAATTAAGGTAGATGATTGGGTGTTCTTGAAGGTCTCTCCCATGAAAGGGGTAATGCATTTTGGTAAAAAAAAAGGAATCTTTGTCCCCGATATATTTGCCCCTACTGTATTTTGAGCAGGATTGGGGAAGTCACTTATGAGCTAGAGTTATCTATGCAGTTGACAGCCGTGCATCCTGTGTTTCATATGAAGAAGTGTGTTGGAAATTCATCGTTTATTGTTCCATTAGAAACTGTTTAGATTTAGGATAGTTTGTCCTTTGAGGAAGTGCCGGTCCAAATACTATATCGACAAGTTCGCAAGTTGAGAACCAAAGAGGTAGTATCAGTAAAGATTTTATGGAGAAATTAATTTTTTAAAGAACCTATGTGGGAAGCCGAAGAGGATATGAAGGCGAGGTACCCAAAGTTGCTCATTCTTCAAGAAGACAATGTCGGATGTAATAGTCCTTGTCTTGTTTCAGATCCACCCTCTATACTTTACGTTTGAGTGTTTAAGTTTCTACACTCATATTCGTTCCTTTTGTTTTCTTGTATGTGGTTATGACCTTATTCGAGAGTGTAAGTTGAGAAAAAGTGAGCTTGAGTAGCTACTGATTATTATTCGAGAACAAATAATCCCAAAAGGGAGATATTGTAACGCCTCAGAACTCCTAAAGAAAGATCTGAACCATCCTTTACATGCATATAGGCCCGAACCCGATCCTACTAATTTGAATATTTTGTCTACCAGACTAGCTTTTTATTTTAATTTGTTGATTGCAATTAAGATCATTAATAAATTGAGCATGCTCTCATCTGTCACAAAAATCATGACGATATGTGATGTGACTTGTTTGGTATAAAGGAGACAAAGGTGAATTTTTTTTTTTTAACTTCAAGTTAAATTAATTTTATTCAAAGTGACAAAGGTGATATGACTTGGTGTATGAAATTATTTTTGAAGCACTAAGCTCCAACAACTAGCGATATTAAGAATTTGAAATTTATTAAACTAACCATGTTTTACGATTGGTTGTAGCTAACGATAGTTGACACACAATCCTTTGGTCAATTATATTAGGTATAAATATAAAAAAAATAGACCCCCTTCCACAATATTATAAATCATTAAACTATGTTATACTTAAGTTTCCCACACAATTAAAGGGACCAATAAATATTATGATCGTGTAGCACTCCATAGTTTTGTACATTGAAAAAGACTATAAATTTTTTAAAATATTTATAAGTTACGTGACTCAGATCTATACGAAGAGGGAACTTCATATTCTTGTTCCCAACTTCCTAAATTAGTAAGTTTTTCTTAATGTTTGGGCCCCTTGTTTGCTAGAAAATTCATATCTCGTGATCGTCATTAATAAATTTGATGATAAGTAAATAGTCTCATTTCACTTTTAAATCTTTATATCCCATTTCTTTTGTTAGGATCTCAACACTACAACAATTTTCGTAACATAATTATAATTTGTTTGCATATGATTTTAGTGGGTACACACTCTTTTCAATTAAATATATGTTTCGTTCTTTTCATACATATCACATAATATACTGATGCTATTATTTAATCTTTGTAAATGAAAGCACGTTTTGTTTGTAAGCTTTGGGACCAAATATATTTGTTGGTTTGTGCTTACATTAGTTGGATAAGACTAGCATTTTACTCAAGTAATTTAGTGTTTCCAACCTCTTTGGTTTGTGCTTACATTAGTAGTATTTTTCACCCAATAGAAAAAAAAATCAAATTAAAAGAAAATGCTCCTTTCATTATGAGGTTTTGTTTTTCAATTTTTAAGAGATTTAATGATAGTTTTCTCATTTATTATTTCCTACAATGAAAAAGGAATTTATTTATTTTTAATCATTTTCTAAACTTATAATCCATTATTATTCTTTTATTTTGATGGATATAATTTCTTCGATCATGGAAAAAATGTGTTAAGATCTATTAACTTTAATCAAGTGTATATGTACTATGCATTTTAATGTTCTTCATAATTTTAATAGTCTTCTTTCTTATTATACTTGCTTCATCTCAAAATATTTTCATGTTTTTTTTAAGAGAGTCAAATTGTATATATTTTGGCCAATATTTTTAAAATGTATTTTATTATCAATTTAGTATAAGAAAAAAAAATACAATTTTAATACCTAAGTCTACAATTGATATATTCATATATCATGTTTATGTGGGTATAAGAGTTTTTTCCTTTATGTTCGGCAGAAATCACATGTTATACTATTTGGAAAAAAGTCACCCTTGAGGTTCTTTAATAGAATATTTTAAGTTATAACCAATATTGAGTGAAAAATTAAATTTACATAATCGCTTGAGAAGTATCGTCCTCTACCCACTTGTAATCAAAGTGCTCTGATTATCGAAGATGAATGGCTTTTAGTTTAATTTTAGTGTAATGTAAATGTACTTTGATGTTGTGTTAGGCAGCTCTTTGAGCTCGTTTCTAATTGAAATTGAATTGTATTGAAAATATTGTTTGATGTCAATATAGACTCAATATATGTTTATTACTTTTTTTTGTCACAAGTTTAAATGTGTTTTGAAATATTTGAAGTTGTTAATTATTGTAATTTATATTAATTTTTACGTCATTTTCAAATAATGTATATTACCCCCAGTGTTCCAATTTGGAGAGTCAATCAATTTTTTCATATGATTTTTAAATGTTTTAACTTTTTAATTACGTTATTGTTAATTTGTGATTTATAGTAATTTTTTCTTACAAAATTTTTAAATATATAACCGAATATATTAAATTGCTAATTATTGTAATTTATAATATTTTAAACGTAATTTACAAATATATAACATATTAACAAGAAAAGCAAGACAAATAATTAAAACAAAAAAGTACTATAGTGGGCCCCACATCATTGGCTACAAGCACAAAACTTAAACAAACATATCGTTGAACAGTTTACGTTCATAGTTTCTTATATATAAGAGAATGTAAAAAAAATATTTTGATTCCAAATCAAATATTATTAATTTTTAAAATTCTTACATCAAATCAAACAAAATTCATTAAATTTTAAATGAATTTGGATTGATTTTCGATTTGAATCTGCTTTTTACAAGCGTGAATATGGTGAGGATAGGTGTACCACTAACACATAAAATACATAGTAAATTGTCGTTATGTTTAGTCTGATATACTATTTCTGGTCCATATAATTCGTGTTTAGAGAATTCTCTATTTATATACTATCATTAAGAAATAAATAATAATCTTAACCATAAAGATATTTATCTAAACTATCTATTTTGGCCCTTACTCACTCTGTCCAACAATAGTTGTCCATTATTGACTTTACACAGAGATTAAAAAGTAGTAAATGACCCTATTGGATACAAGTCATCTAAACATTGAAAAATGAATAGTATTTAATAGCAATGATTAAATAGATACAAAATAGTATATTATTCATTGATTTTATATACTGGACAAATAAAGATGGACGGAGGGAGTAATTAACACTTTAAAAATAGAAATAAAAAGAAAAAAGAAGAGAAGAGAACAATCTTTTTCTGATGAAATATAGTTGTACCGCACAAATTAAACATCAATATATATATTTCATGCCATATTCAATAAACAAAAGGAACAAGCACTAGTGCTCATATATTTTTTTAACTATGATATGAAAAAGTTTACTTAGCCTCATATATATTATGATTATGATAGGTTGTCTTGTGCTCAATGTTTATGATGCAATTCCTATTGAGAATATGAGATTTGATCTTGGCATAAAGACCAAAATATGCGTTGTGTGGAGAATGGAGATAGCTAGCTAGTGTCCATTCAGTAAATGTAATTGTTGGATTGGTGTTATATAAGGACAATGATTGAGACATTCCACCTTTCTTGTTTGGATAAGGAACAATAAAAAAGAATTTGGGATTAGAAATAAACAAGATTATATATGTCTAGTTCAGTTTGTCTCTCTTTCATTTGGATGATTCATGAATGTGCTATTTTTGATATACAAATGAAGTTGAATCTCCAAAATAGTGTAGCATTCTAATATGTAAGCCAAAAATCTATTTAATGACAATACGGGAGGTGGACTTATTGGTCGTCCACCCAATATACATGCAAGTGTATGTGGTCGCAAGTAGTAAGTGATTGTCAAGACAATCAGATTATTTCCATCTCATAAGTGTAACATCTCGCTAATTGATAGAACTAGAAAGAGATAGAATTAGAAACAGTCAGTTTTGGAAAGAATAAAAAATATGGAAAATTGGTTAAGTTATGTTAAGTTTGAGTTCTTGGTCAACTTAAAACGACCATAACTCCTAGCTCAGGATGATTTAGGTGTGCTTCTAGATACCGTAGGAAATATCTTGGAATTATCTTTCCAACGCCGCCAAGTTTGTGCGATTTCGAGTTCATATGAGTGAGATATGCCCATTTGAAATTGGATTGTTTAGATAAGAAAACTCTAATCCGGATTTTGGAAGGGTAGTTTGGTCTTTTCCTTACCCAATTATTTTATTTCGATTTTAGGGGTTTAATTGGGGCCTAATCAGAATTAGATCAGTTTATACAATTGAAAATTACGCTAGGGCTTGGAGAAAAGAGAAAAGAGGAGAAAGGAGAAGAAAAGTTCAAGATTCGTTAAGATCATGCAATTTTGGTTGTGGATTCGCCAAGGATTCAATCCTATGAGGTATGTGAGATCACATAGCGTTGGGGCAGTTCACCTACACACCAATCATGATTCAATTCAATGAAGCTGTGTAGTTTTGAAAGCAAATATTATGAGTTCTTGTTGTTGAAGTTTCTTGAGTTTGAATCATGAAATTAGGTGTGATTTTGAGTATAATCTTACATATATTGAGGATATAGTCGATTTTAAGTGTTTGGAGAAAGAACCAAGTGAAATTAGAGAGTTTAGAGTTGAAAAACGAAGGAAATATTCAGAACTTTTTGGGCAGGGGCCTGGGGCGCCACCCCAGCCAGAGCGCCCTACCTGGGGCTTTGAACTTTGGGCTCTGGGGCGCCGCACCAACCAGAGCGCCAGGGACGCCAGTTTCTCTACTTTTTCCCACTTCTTTCCGAATGAGTTTCCTAGCAACGTACCTAAGTTTTCTAGTTGATTACTACACTTTAAGGTACGTCTAAGCATCATGAAATCATCCATAAACATGCATATGAGATCATGATCCTTGAATCCATAATTCAATTCAAGGAAAGTTAAGAGTCAAGTCAAGATAAGTTTATAGAGTTTTCCAAAAGTCTTTTACAAACGTTTTAACTTTGTTTTAAGACTTAAGATTTGAGTTGAGTAAAGAGTAAGAGTAGAGTTCATTTCTTCAAACATTATATGGGAACTAAGTATTCCCGAGAGAAAATGTTTTCATATTTGAGCAAGAAAGGAAACACCAATTTCCATGAGAGCCTTTGAGCTAGTTTTTGAGTAGTTATCTCAAATCACAGAAAGAGTTTTTATTTTTTTTAAAACATATGAGCTGAGTATATTTTGGGAGTAATATTGAGCACCAATATGTGGATAGAAAGGATCATACTTTTTAGATGATTCCTTAGTGTTGTTTAGCATGGACTAGTGGATCCACTTAGTTGAGGCGTTCTATATGACGACAAAGCATAGGACAGTTTTGGCAACGTGGGCGAGAGGCTGTTTCATCACTTAGGCTCATAGAGAAACTCCCACAGTATTATATTACTTTATTATATAGGTAAATTGAGTTGTTATTGTATCTCTTTAATACATTGAGTTTTCACCTATTGCTTTATATGCTTGGTATAAACTGCACCTTTATTGTTGTTTTTACTTTGCATTTGAGTTGAGTTATTCATGAGTTGAGTAAAGCCAAGGTAAATGTTCTTTTTCAGATTCTTTTCAAGCTTATGTCTTATTTAGTATTCCCCTCGCATACTCGTACATTCAATGTACTGATGCCATTGGCCTGCATCATTTTATGATGCAGACACAGGTAATCAGGATCATCATCAAGCGTCTCGTTGATCCAGTTGAGCACTCAAAGTCAGTTGGTGAGCCTCCTTGCTTTTCAGAGGACTTCTTTCACATTGCTTTAGTATTTTAGTTGTTAGGATGATCAAAGGTCTTGTCCCGACATCCCTCTTTGTTTTAAAGTCTTCATAGATGAGTAGTCATAGTTCTTTAGTCTTGTATTTCAGATGTTTTGCAATAAGACTTGAGTTGCCATCTATGGCTAGTTTGAATGTTTTATCCTTAAACGTTCTGAGTTTAAATTGAGACAATTGTATTATAAATGCATTTTATCTTTGTGTTAATGCCTAAAGTCTTCCGCTGAGAGTTTAGCTAGGCAAATGATTTGCTTGGGGCCAGAAATGGTTTTCGAGTGCCAGTCCCGCCCAGGGTGTAGGCTCGGGTCGTGACAAACTTGGTATTAGAGCACAGAGTTCAAGAGTCCTAGGGAGTTTATGAAGCCGTGTCTGTAGAGTCCTAGTTTTCGGTGTGAAGTACGCCACATCTATAATTATGAGGCTGGAACATTTAGGAAACTATCTCACTTCTTTCATATTCATTTCGTGCGATAGAGTTAATCTCTATAAAGTTTCCTTCTAACTCGTGCTTGCGCGTGTGTTCCAGTAATCATGCCTCCACAAAGAGCTGTCAGAGGTCGTCCTGTTAGGCGTAACGTTGAGGAGCAAGGGGTACCAAATGCAGCTGAAGTGCAACCTTAAGGAGAGGTCACAATTGCTGAATTTTGGGAAGCAATCCGAATGCTAAGTCAAGTTGTGACTAACTAGTTTGGGAAACAAAGAGGGGCTCGACAGGAAGAGGATGATACTTCGAGGATCCGAGAGTTCTTGAGGATGAATCCTCTAAGCTTCACTAGTTCAAGCAATACTGAGGATCTAGAAAAATTTCTTGAGGAATTGCAAAAGGTATTTGAGGTCATGCACGTTGCCGATGCTGAGTGAGTTGAATTAGCTGCATATCAACTGAAGAGTGTTTCTAGGACTTGGTTTGACCAGTGGAAGAAGGGTAGAGTTGACGGTGCACCAATTTTGACTTGGGCTATGTTTGATGAGGCTTTCTTGGGGCGTTTCTTCCCCTGTGAGCTGAGAGAAGCCAGGGTAAGGAAATTCCTTACTTTTAAGCAGGATTCACTAAGTGTTCATGAGTACAACTTGAAGTTCACCCATCTTTCCCGATATGCTCCGGAGATGGTTGCAGATATGAGAAGCAGGATGAGTCAATATATTGCTGGATTGTCCCGTCTGTCAAGCAAAGAGGGCAAGACAACTATGCTAATAGGGGACATGGATATAATAAGATTGAATGTTTATGCGCAGCAGGTTGAGGAAGAGAAGTTGAGGGATATGGAAAAGTTTAGGAACAAGAAGGCTAAGACAGGCAGTGAGTCCGGGCAGCAAAGAAATAATGTGAATCGTTCATCCTTTCAGCAAAAGCAAAAGGGACATCCTCTATCATCTGTTAGTGCACCTGCACCAAGAAACAAATGTGAGTATAATGGTTAGAATTTGCAGAACTTCTGAGCTAGACCTACACAATCTCAGGGTAGTGTGGCATAAGGAGGTAACTAGGCTCCGGCATGTGATAAGTGTGGTAGGAACCACACAGGTAAGTGTCGCGATGGCTCTACAGGTTGTTTCAAGTGTGGACAAGAGGGCCACTTCATGAAAGAGTGCCCTAAGAATCGGGAAGGTAATGGGAATCAGGGTAATAGAGCCCAACCTTCATGAGTTTCTCCACCAGATAGGG
Organism: Solanum stenotomum; assembly: GCF_019186545.1. Classification (NCBI taxonomy): domain Eukaryota; kingdom Viridiplantae; phylum Streptophyta; class Magnoliopsida; order Solanales; family Solanaceae; genus Solanum; species Solanum stenotomum. The sequence goes on from NC_064286.1 coordinate 6,203,860, forward strand.
CTGCATCTAAAGGAGCTACTTTCGGTACTGGCGGAGGAGAAAATCGCCTATATGTTATCACTAGTCGTCAAGAGCAAGAGAATTATCTAGATGTCGTCACTGGTATAATCAAAGTCTTTACTCTTAATGTTTATGCTTTGCTAGACCCAGGAACAAGTTTATCTTTTGTGACTCCTTATGTTGCAATGAAGTTTGATATTCTTCCTGAGAAACTTTGTGAACCCTTTTGTGTTTCTACACCGGTTGGGGAGTTTATTCTAGCTGAGCGAGTATATTATGATTGTGTCATTTCCATCAATCACAAGTACACCATGGCTGATTTAGTTGAGTTAGACAAGGTAAACTTTGATGTCATTCTAGGTATGGATTGACTTCATGCCTATTATGCATCCATTGATTGTAGAACTCGAGTTGTTAGGTTCCAAATTCCTAATAAGCCAGTTATAAAGTGGAGTAGCAGTTCAGCAGTGCCTAAGGGTCATTTTATTTCGTACCTTAAGGCGAGAAAGTTAGTTTACAAGGGGTGTGTCTATCACTTAGTCCGAGTTAATGACTCTAGTATTGAGATACCTCTTATTGAGTCAGTTCCAGTTGTGAGTGAGTTTCCAGATGTCTTTCCAAATGATCAACCCGGAGTCCCTCATGAGAGAGAGATAGACTTCGATAAAGATATTCTTCCCGATACTTGTCCTATATCTATTCCTCCATATAGAATGGCACCAACATAGTTAAAAGAGTTAAATGAGCAGTTGAATGATCTCTTTGTTAAGGGCTTTATTCGACTAAGTGTCTCACCTTGGGGCGCTCCGATTTTATTTGTAAGGAAGAAAGATGGTTCCCTTAGGATGTGTATATATTATCGTCAGTTGAACAAGGTTACTATTAAGAATAAGTATCCTCTTTCGAGGATTGATTATATCTTCGATCAACTTCAGTGTGCTGCTTGTTTTTCTAAGATAGACCTCAGATCAAGCTATCATCAGCTAAAAGTAAGGGAATGTGATATTCCAAAGACAACATTCAGGACCCGTTATACTTATTATGAGTTCCTAGTTATGTCCTTTGGTTTGACCAATGTGCCTGCAACATTCATGGACCTTATGAATAGAGTATTCAAGCCTTATTTAGATATGTTTGTCATCATGTTCATTGATGACATACTAATCTATTCGAGGACTAAGGAAGATCATGCTAGCCGTTTCAGAGTAGTTCTCCAAACCTTAAAGGATAGAGAGTTGTATGCTAAGTTCTCTAAGTGTGAGTTTTAGCTTGAGTCTGTGGCATTCTTAGGCCACATTATTTTCGGAGAGGGAATTAAAGTTGATACCCAGAAAATAGAGGCAGTGTAGAATTGGCTTAGACCCATATCTCCAACTGATAATAGGAGTTTCTTGGGGTTGGCTGGATATTATAAGAGGTTCGTAGAGGGGTTCTCATCTATTTCATCCCCTTTGACCTAGTTGGCTCAGAAAATAGTGAAATTTCAATGGTCTGAAGGCTGAAGCTTGTGAGAAAAGCTTTTAGGAATTGAAAAAGAGGTTGACTACTGCTCTAGTATTTACCTTACCGGAAGGTACTCAAGGTTTCGTTATGTATTGTGATGCGTCTAGAGTTGGTTTGGATTGTGTGTTAATGCAGAATGGCAAAGTTATAACTTATGCCTCCAGACAGTTGAAAGTTCATGAAAAAAATTACCCAAACCCATGATCTAGAAATGGATGCCGTAGTTTTTACTTTTAAAATATGGCGTCGTTATCTTTATGGTGTTCATGTGGATGTGTTCACCGATCACAAGAGTCTTCAGTACGTGTTTAGTCAGAAAGAGCTTAATCTGAGAAAAAGAAGGTGGTTAGAGTTACTCAAGAATTATGACATGAGTATTCTTTACCACCCAGGTAAGGCTAATGTTGTTGTTGTTGCCTTGAGCAGGTTATCTATGAGTAAAACCGCTCATTTTGAGGAAGATAAGAAGGATCTAGTAATAGATTTGCATAGACTTGCCCGAGTGGGAGTTCGACTAATGAATTCCACAAAAGGAGGAGTAGTGGTGATGAATGGGGCTGAATCATCATTATTTAAGAAGTAAAATAGAAGCAAGACCAAGACCCTATTTTGCTTGAATTGAAGGCAAATGATCAAAAACAAAAAATATTGGCTTTTGAACAAGGGGGAATTGGTGTATTGAGGTATCAAGATAGGTTGTGTGTACCAAGGGTGGATGAACTCCAAGAAAGGATCGTGGAGAAAGCTCATAGCTCCAGATATTCCGTTCATCCGGGTTCCACAAATATGTATCGTGACTTGAGAGAAGTTTATTGGTGGAGTAGTATGAAGATGGGCATTGCACAATTTGTTGCTAAGTGTCCGAATTGCCAACAATTTAAGGTAGAACATCAAAGGACCGGTGGTATGGCTCAAAATATAGAACTTCAAAAATGGAAGTAAGAGATGATCAATATGGATTTTATCACAGGTTTACCAAGGTCTCGCAGGCAGTATGATTCTAATTGGATGATTATGGATCGTATGACCAAATCAACCCACTTTTTGCCGGTAAAGACTACACATACAACAGAGGACTATGCCAAGTTGTATCTACAAGAGGTAGTCAGACATCATGGGGTTCCGGTATCGATTATTTCAGATAGAGAAGCACAATTTACTGCACAATTCTTGAAATCTTTTCAGAAAGGCTTGGGTTCAAAGGTGAACTTAAGTACTGCTTTTCATCCTCAAACAGATGGTCAAGCAGAGCACACCATTCAGACTTTAGAAGATATATTGAGGGCCTGTGTGATTGATTTCAAGGGGAATTGGGATGATCACCTACCTCTCATTGAGTTCGCTTACAACAATAGTTACCACTTTAGCATCCAGATAGCTCCTTATGAAGCTCTCTATGGGAGAAGATACAGATCTCTTATTGGATGGTTTGAAGTTGGTGAAGCGGGTTGATAGGACCAAACTTAGTTCATCAAGATATGGAGAAAGTGAATGTTATTCAAGAGAGGTTGAAAACAATGCAGAGTCATCAGAAATCCTACACTAATGTTATGAGAAAGGAGTTAGAGTTTTAAGTAGATGATTGGGTATACCTGAAAGTTTAACCCATAAAGGGTGTTATGAGATTTGGTAAGAAGGGAAAACTTAGTCCCCAGTATATTGGCCCTTAAAGAATATCTAAGAGAATTGGCAATATAACTTATAAGTTGGAGCTACCACAAGAGTTAGCAACGGTTCATCCGGTATTTCACATCTCCTTGTTGAAGAAGTGCTTGGGAGATCCTTCATTGATCATACTAACTGAAGATATTGGTATCAAAGATAGCTTATCTTATGAGGAGATTCATTTTTAGATTCTAGATCGTTAAGTTTGCAAGTTGTGGACCAAAGAAGTAGCGTGAGTCAAAGTCCTTTGGAGGAATCAGTTTGTTGAGGAAGCTACTTGGGAAGTTGAGGAGGATATGAAGAAGAGATATCCATACCTCTTTGAGCCTGGAGAAATTCTAGATCAAGGTACTAATTCTCCTCTTAGCACTCTTTAATTTATATACTTGATGTGTTAGATTTTCTTATTGGGTGATTGAGCTGAATGTTAGATATTACACCCTTAGCCTAATAAGAGTAATTTGATTCGAGGATGAATGTTACCAAGGGGGATATATTGTAACATCTCTCTAATTGAAAGAACTAGAAAGAGCTAGAATTAGAAAGAGTCATTTTTGGAAAGAATGAAAAATCTGGAAAATTGGTTAAGTTATGTTAAGTTTGAGTTTTTGGTCAACTTCAAACGACCATAACTCCGAGCACAAGATGATTTAGGTATGCTTCCAGATACCGTAGGAAATATCTTGCAATTATATTTCCAACGCCGCCAAGTTTGCACGATTCTGAGTTTGTATGAGTGAGATATGCCCATTTGAAGTTGGGCTGTTTAGATAAGAAAAGTCTAATACAGATTTTGGAAAGGTAGTTTGGTATTTTCCATACCCAATTATTTTATTTCGATTTTAGGGGTTTAATTGGAGTCTAATCAGAATTAGATCAGTTTAGATAATTGGAAAGTTACGCTAGGGCTTGGAGAAAAGAGAAAAGAGGAGAAAGGAGAAAAAAAGTTCAAGATTCGTCAAGAACGTGAAATTTTGGTTGTGGATTCACCAAGGATTCAATCCTACGAGGTATGTGAGATCACATGGTGTTGCGTTAGGTCACCCACACACCAATCATGATTCACTTCAGCGAAGCTGTGTAGTTTTGAAAGCAAATATAATGAGTTCTTGATGATAATTCGTTTGAAATATTGTGGGTTCTTTTTGTTGAAGTTTCTTGATTTGGAATCATGAAATTAGGTGTGATTTCGAGTATAATCTTACATATATTGAGGATATAGTCAATTCTAAGTGTTTGGGGGAAGAACCAAGTAAAATTAGAGGGTTTAGAGTTGAAAATTGAAGGAAAAAATTTGGAACTTTCTGGGCAGGGGCCTGGGGCTGTCATGACCCGGGATCACCCCCTAGTCGTAACCGGCGTACTCGACCTCGAAGAGGTCTAATACAAGCCTCTTAGCATTCATTCATCGCATAGACACTAAAACCATAAGGAATTAAAAACTTTCTTTACCAAGAAAATATTTCATTAAGAAAAAAACAATAGCAAGCGGAAGACTTTCTAGACTTTATACATGATGTCTCAAAACCATCTAATACTTTAGAGTACAAAATTCGGGACCAATCTCATACACAACTTAAACAATACTAAAAAGACATAAAAGAACATATGGGGTATTGTCCTCGAATATATGAGGACTCACCAAGTCTTCATCTTCAACACTTAGAAACCTATCAAATAGCCATGACATGTCACCCATCTCCAAATCACCACACTTTAGTCAAAAAGGGAAAGAAAGGGGTTAGCACAATTAAGTACTAAGTATGCAAGCCATGCAAAAACATGCTAAAAGGGACGTTTATTGGAGAAACATGCTTTTATGCCATTTGGTAAAACTTCATGAAAAAAATACAAGTATAAGAGTCACAATATTCAACCATAACCAACATACAAGTCATTAACCACTTTAGCACATACTCCACACATAACCCATTCCTTCACCTTAAACCATCCACCTCAAGTAACCCTTGGACAACACTTTGTGCAATGTATGGATAGCGTCTCATACAACCATCCACACTAAAGAATCATCCTAAGGCCACCAAATGTGAACTTACCACTTATCATGCTTCATATCACAAACCATCATGCACAACTAGTACCAATGTACAATACATGAACATAATTGACAAGTAAGCCTTTTCATCATTTCTTGACCTCTATCTCAAGTTACCCAAAGCCACACTTAAGTGAAACATGAAGTGACCGCCCATACAATCTTTTCATATACACCAAAGTGTTCCTAAGGGTTACCATAGATAAGGAAATTTACCATTACAATATAACATACTAAGTCAATGTTCACATATAAAACCATAGCCAACCGTATACATACTCAACATATATTCATATACAACCCATGCTTAACTTTAAAGGAACACATGCCATTTCATTACCATAAGACGTCTACTTAATATAACCTTAAGACACACTTGAGTAAGACAAGAAGTGACCGCCCATACAACCTCTTCAAGCACACTTAAGTGTTCCTCAAGATTACCTTAGATAAGGACATTTCCTTTA